>NW_002060968.1:467787-618181 GCF_000150275.1 Trichoplax adhaerens
ACTATTCGGCATCTACCGCTTAACTACAGCATCCAATATGACGAGCTGAGCTAATTGAACGCTGAGAAAGCTGAGCCCTGAGCTAACTAAACGCGGAGCTGCTGCTATGCAGCAAAATATAATTACACCAAGGCTACCATTATGGCTCCTTCTATCGTAGTATCAACATTAATTACATATATTATACGCCAATTAATAATTCCATATTTATCAGTCGTATTTACGTACATTTTGATATACTACGCATATGATGGGATGAGAATAGTGCCTTAAATTACAGTAATTGTAGCGCTTGTGTATAAGAAGTATAGGAGCAGAATGGAGTGAAACATTATGTAACTAAGCAGCTTAAAATAGTCGATGGTAAGTGAAAACGTAATTGTGGATTGTGACTGATATAATAAAACGTCCAGCTTGTACTGTTCGAATTAATGACGATTATTGGAATTTCTAATAATAATGATTTAGTGTTATAAGATATTCTGACTGTATGTTACTCAGTAATTCAATGGAAAAACTGCTATGACACATGTTCTAAGCTAATCCTTTTCATTAGTATTCAAGCATCATTAAAAAATATAGCATCTAGTATGAGCCCCGTAATAAAGAATTACTACAAATTATGTATTACTATGATAGGGTTTTCTATTTAAACGATATTGCAATAACCGGTACTGTAGGTATTTCCATTTAATTATCACACTTTAATGCACTTACAAGTTAGTAACTCCAAACAACCGTGGACATCATACTGAGCTATGGCATTAGCTAGCTATTATACCTTTTCCTCTCTACAATCCTTTTGGTATGCTAGCATTACATCGTGCACAAGTTCGTCCATTGAGATACATGAGCAACTGTTTACGAATCTTCTTCGCTTCTCGCTCGCTTTAGCCTTAAATTCATCTCCAACTAATATAACTGTTAGCATAGCATGTAACTATGACAGCGTTTATAAACTTTTCCTCTCTGCAGCTGCTGTACGGTAATTTTAATATTTATTTTTCTGCTAACAAACTAACCCGTAGTGTAACGATAAATCCATGAATTATGTTATCTTATAGGGTTATACAATTACTATGGAAAGTTACAACATTGTGTCTGTTACGCTATATTGTAACGTATACTGCTGAAACTTAATAAAATTATGTATTAATGTAGTAACAGCTATATAAAATGACAAAACTACGCTTGCTTTGTCTTTTGTTTTGTATAGCAACATATGCTACTACTGGCTATTCTAAAATTGCACCATAGATGCCTGTTATTTTTATTAAAACTGCAAATTGATTACAATTTTGCCATTTAAGTATTTACTGCTTCAATGCATTCAGTTTTGAGATGAATTGCTTTCCAATGGCATATAATTTACAATAATATTCAAAATATTAAACATTCAAAATGAGATAGTAATCTAATGTAATGCTGAAGGAGAGATTATGGCAAGCCTTCAGATATATTTGCTTTTACAGGTGCCGTTGGAGTGGTACTGTATACCTCTTAACATTTGCCTTTAGAATATCCAATACGAAAAGCATATTTTGATGAAAAATTACTATCATCTCAGCAATATAAATCTTACCACATTCCTTTTAAATAATCGCAATTCATTCTTTAATCAAGAAATATTTTCAATTTTCAATCTTTAGAAGTTTCTCCTATCATATTCTTTATTGCATGCTTCAATGAAAAAAATTCAGAAAATCTATAAAATGTAGCAATTTCTTATGTATTTAAGAAAAAATTCTTACTGTATGATTTTATAAAGTTGCACATGTAATGATTTGAAGAGACTACACTGTAAATCATATATTAAACATTTCCTTTTGCATTCTTTAATCTTAAAGAATTTTTAATTTTGTAAACCTCAGTAATTCTCCTTATTACAGTATAATTCCTGTTATTCTTAAATTCTGAAAAATTCTTGAATTTTATAAAGTAAAGTAATTTCTTATGTTTTAATTTATCGAAGAGAAGATCATCACTGTATGATTTTATAAAATTTTATATATAATAATTGAAAGTATAATAATAGATACTACTCTAGCAGAGCTTTAATGAATACGTAACATCTGAAAGTTTACTATCGTAATTCCTGATCGTTCAAGGTTAGCATACTTACTTAATGTTTAATATTTTGAATATAATTGCGATCTATACCACTGCTAGGCAAATTTCTCATAGGATATCATAGTAAATTTATAGCAGTAATATCTGTTAATATACAAAATATCATGGAAAAAAAGCATAATGTTGCAATTTTATATAGTATGATCCGTATGTGCAGTTTGAATTAATTGCAATGGCCAATAGTTGGTATTTTAGTCATTTTTAAAGGCCAAAAGAGTTACTGTAATCTGATGGATCGCGTAATAATGCAGCCAACGGCACCTACAAGAACATAGTTTGTAGATTTATCGATGTACATAATTTTGAAATACTATTGTATAATATATATCACGATTTTATCGTGTTTACTATTTCTAAGCACATTGATTTCTTTAAAAAGGTGAAGAATAAAATTCTTCTTCTCGCTGCAACTCTTTTAATGCAAGGCTCAACTACTGCTACCCGTAAATTTCATGGCTACAACTGGTTAATTGTAATCTTTTTTAATTGAGGCCACTTGATGATAGAACTTAGTATATGAAATTTTAAAATCCCTGTAATTTGGTACTATCATTCTACTTTACATTGTTCAATAGCTGCAACTTTAATTACAGCTGTTCTATTTAGCTAAAGGATGAATCTTATAGGTAATACACGAAAGCTTAACATTAGAGAATGAGTAATTATACGGTTGACCAGAAATTGTATTTTGATGTGACATATTATTTTCATACTCCTTCGTAGAGTGACATACTTCTACTAAGATTATGCTTAAACAAGAAGTTCAGGGATATTTTCAGTATCTTGATTCTGTATTCTACTGCATTCCATCTAATTGTTTATGTCCCTCGAATGTAAACTCTTTCTAAGCACAGTGAATAAGAGCAAGCCTATTAACTTGATAAATCAGTTTCACAATATCTGTTATTCTACAAAATAGTTGTCGATAGAACACTAAGCACCGTTATGCAGTTGTTTTAAGGTGTAAGGAATTTTTAAAAATACAATTTGCTGTCTTTGTATCAACCACAATGATTTTGATATAGGATAAATAAATTTTAGTTAAAATGTATGTCTAATGAAAATGGAAAGCAACTGCTGCAGTATCTTTCTACAGGATATAATAAATAAATTTCCTGCACACTTTGATAAAGGTTGTAACAAACAACTTTGTTGGCACCAAATTGTAGAGCAAGGGTATTTACTAATTTATTTGCGGTAGCATTAGTAATCTGCTACAAATGCTGACAAGACTGCCTAAGAAATATATTGTAGTATCAATATTTTCTTGATGAAATTATCACTTTGACTGGACAGAAACATGAAAACAAGCTTAGTTTAATAAGAGCTATTAATAGAGTTATGTAAACTACAAGATAATTCTTACCTTTATTACTAGAAATTTCTTTGCTCAAATATAAAATTTTATGTAGTGAATCAATTATATTTATTTAATAAACTTGGCAGTGAAAGTCTAGAATCAAATTAGTGATGTCATTAATTTGTATATGTCATTGCTTTAAATTGTTATCAAATGGCGGTTAAAATGTTGGGAAATAAATCCTATAAAATCCATATTAAATTTGAATTTTAGTACTATTGAGACGAAAACATAAATTAGTCGCTTGTTGGTTGCATTGTTCAACTTATTCCCTAAGAACAGGATAGCAAACATTACCGGTAAAGTAGCTTTGAAATTCGTCATTGTAGTATTTTTTTCAAAATATTTGTACTGTCCTTGTAGAAAGCTTTTCCAATCAAAAATAATTCAAATACTGCTTGAAAGATTCGCCATAAGATCATTTTCAAGATAATACGATAGAAAGCTTAGTCAATAATCTCATCTACAATAATTTTATGATAGCATCAGATCATTATTGCCAATTTCAGATTCAAATTTATATAGAAAGATTTGAAATTTATATCCAAAAGTTACAGTGTCTTGTACACCTGTATGAAGTGGAAATCAAATCTTAAACGAAGTCATTTTGCCCATCATCGTCCGAAAAAGAGATCTTTAGCAGATAGAGGAAATTCAATATCAACGAATTATTTGATGAAAATGAGCCTCCAGTAATGATAGCGTATCGTCAACAATAAGTCAAGTAGGAGCGGTTATTTTACCAATTTTTATATCTTGAAAAATTTGAATATAACGATGGACGATCCTATTTTTACTGTTACTTGATATCCATTAAATTATGTAATAAAGTGAAATAGCTCATTACTTTACTATTTGATTAACTATTATCCAACTATGATCAGGCTCGTTTTACCCGCATAGAAAAAATCTGGAAAGAACTTAGATGTAATTACATTATTTATTATAACCTTATAAACAGATGTTGCTTTTTAAGTACTTTTGAAATCTATAAGTTAAGTCTGATAATACGGTACTTATCAGAATTGATGTACTTTATGACGCCCAATTTTTCCTGTAATTCATAGTTTTCGAAATCTTAAATCTGTGGATTGCTATTTCTAATAGGAAAAATTCCCCTTTTAACATTCTGCTCATGCTATAAATTAATTATGAGATAACATGTCATCTGTCACATTCGTTTCATTTTAGAAAAAATTTATAACTGCCTTAATAATTAATATGTTTTATAAGTCTGCTCATTAAAGTTACTTAAACACAAGCCATAATCGAATCGTCGCTAATGACAACATCAAAATAAATCAAAATATTCAAAGAATGAACGCTATCAACAATGGCTAACTAATTCCCAAAATTAGCAATACAATATATGTTTACTTATACAGAAATTATGTTGATATAAATACAGTTTATTTAGTTTAAATATGCAATATAACACAATGTTGAACTTGTACTAAAGTGATATAAAAGATAGTTTGATAATAGTCTATTTTTTATTTAAAAAGTGTCCCAATCTTTACAATATAACATTCAAAGGCGTTAAACTGCTTTTACTTCTTATTGGTTACCAGTAACCGGAAGCTTTTCTAAACTGGCAGTCTACTGCAAGCTTAATGAAACTCAATTGAAGCATACAATTGATTTAATCTGACAATTCGCGGCATTTATGGTTTTACAGTACAATCTCATATATCAAGTTTAGCATTTTCAGTAATTTTACGAGAATGTGCAACATTAAAGTGAGATTCAAGATAGATGATAATCCCTATGAAATGGGTGTAGATTTAATAATTAATATTTTTAAGGTGGTATCAATTATGGTAATTATGGTTCTTCAATAGTAAATATTGATATAATATTTACATTTGAAGTTCGAGAATTTTCATATTTATATTATATTAAATACCTCGAGTTGCTTCTAGTATAATGAAATGTCTACAAGAAGTCTTCTGATTGCAATTTACAATCTTAAAATTGCATTAAAATTAGTTAAAAAGGTCTGCTTCATATCTATATCTAGATTTTACCATTCTAATCAAGGTCACCTGTCAAGATAGAATCGAAATAAACCGTAATTTCTCAGTATAATTTCACTGACACAAGGGTGCATGCTTGCAGTATTGATAAATGAAAACTCAATTTCAAGTTGCGCTAATTCGTTAGCTATTATAATGTTGATACTCATATGAATTATAGTATTTAGGATGATGTCAGTCAGTATAAGTTTGCAAGTCCATTTAAGAAGGAAAGTATTATCACTTTAATACAATGTTAAAGAAGATAGAGAATTTACAATCTAATTTTTTATGATAAAATGACCAGCAGGTTGATAATTTACTGATATCAATTGAGCTGCTATTGCTACCCGATGATTGAATTACTCCTTTTAATTTAGTACAGTAGCTCATTCTTTGTCTATTTACAAAAGCTGGTTTTGAAAAGCTATAGAATTTGAAATTACTTCCGTTCAAATGATACTGTAAATGATAAAATATTGAATAAAGAATATTAAACCGACAAAGCTAACGGATTACTCGTAGTTTAGTATAGAAATAAATCAGCTGAAGAGAATGAATAATTATTGTGATTAAAAAGTGAATTTGCTTATGCAGTAGATATTTGGTAAATTGGTTGATTTTCTAGTACCTTACTTAAATAGTGCCTAGTCAAACTGCTCGTATATGCCATAAAATCGAAAGTTTATTTTACAATGTGAAGTACAATTACTCTCTTATAAGACTAACTACCAGTATGCTAAAAAATTTTTCATTAAATATTTAAAGGTGATATTTCGAAATAAAACCCGAAAATCTCCTTATTGATTAGTTCCTCATTCCAAATAGTGCATTAATGCTAGAACTCTTTGACTAGCTACTTTTTACCTATCATTTTATTGCCTATATCAGCTTTATTGATTGTAAACTGATAAAGTACTTTTAATTGGGTTTTTCTAATATGTTTAGCTTGCTTTCTGCTCTTAATAAGATACTGTATGAAGTAGATAGCTCCACAATTAGATTTGATATTTCCGTATGATTTTAATATTGTGTAATTATAAACATTTTTAAATTAGTAATCCATACTTTTCAACTCATCTTCCAGAATATTAATAAATAATGTATTATAAACCAGTAATTTTACACAGTCATGCATTGTACAGCACAAACAGTTGTAAATTTGGCTAACTATTGCTTTACGCTAGAAAGCATTAAAAATACATGGTTACATTCGAGTGTAATACTCTTTTAATTTACCTTCTCACAATTACGATTAAGTAAGTAAATCTTCAGACAAAACTGCATGAAAGAATTAGATATTGCTCAACTGGTTTAGACTCAAGTAAGAAAAGCTACTTTGGATATTTCGGCATTCCGAAACTATGGCATACTCTACATCACATACATTAGTAGAATAGTTAAGTAGCTGCTGACATTTATTTTCATACGAATTGGTAATATTTTATCGGTTATTCAAAACAAAATCTTGGAAATAAATTCTTAAATTTAGTTATCATTGTACTGTCACGGTACGCCGTTACTAATTAAGTAACTGTTGATTAATGAATGCTTAAGAATAGATAAGATAAGGTTATGTGCCATGTTTAATGCGCTTATAGCTGATAATAGGATGGTAGAAATGAGATAAAAATAGAAGTTGTTAGCAGTTAATTTACTGTAGGTTTATAAGGTGTGTTAATCTCTAAAAATAGAGCCGTATATGGACGAAGGTTAAGCGTCTTAACACCTGATAGCTTGTAGCTATCTAAGTCTGAGAATATCGACATGTATATTTAGTAATGGTATTATACTAATTAATGCAACTTGTAAAGCATGAATTCTCACTCGGTAATATTGGAATTCACTTCAGAAACCTATTTAAGCGCATGTGTTTGTAGAATAAAGTTAGTAATTGCTCAAGAAACGGCAAGACTCATATCGTAAAGAATAGTGTAATAATTAGTCAGTTGTCAGTGGAGATCAGCCGAGAAATCGAGTTCTCAAATACTTCTCTCATAGAAACTGAAAGTACTGGGAGAAATAGCCCAAGTTTAAGTAACTACACTAGAGTTCTTTACTTTCCTTTGCCACAAGTGAGGGTTGTGACATGTACTTGTAGCTCGAGCTGATTGTATTATAATTAGTAATCTGGAACTCTAAAATGCAAAATTCAACAATTTTGGGATTCATAAACTGCCATAGTTGTAAAATATCTAAATTGCGTAATCCTAGATTAAAATTGCCGCTTTGGGAGATTTTATTGTAAGAGCAATTGTAAAATGGTTAGATTATAGAAATTGTAATATTGTCACGGTACGCCGTTACTAATTAAGTAACTGTAAATTAATGAATGCTTATGAATAGATAAGATAAGGTTATGTGCTATGTTTTAATGCGCTTATAGCTGATAATAGGATGGTAGAAGTGAGATAAAAATAGAAGTTGTTAGCAGTTAATTTACTGTAGATTTATAAGGTGTGTTAATCTCTAAAAATTGAGCTGTATATGGACGAAGGTTAAGCGTCTTAACACCTGATAGCTTGTAGCTATCTAAGTCTGAGAATATCGACATGTATATTTAGTAATGGTATTATACTAATTAATGTAACTTGTAAAGCATGAATTCTCACTCGTTAATATTGGAATTCACTGTAGAAACCTATTTAAGCGCGTGTGTTTGTAGAATAAAGTAAGTAATTGCTCAAGAAACGGCAAGACTCATATCGTGAAGAATAGTGTAATAATTAGTCAGTTGTCTGTGGAGATCAGCCGAGAAATCGAGTTCTCAAATACTTCTCTCATAGAAACTGAAAGTACTGGGAGAAATAGCCCAAGTTTAAGTAACTACACTAGAGTTCTTTACTTTCCTTTGCCACAAGTGAGGGTTGTGACAAATATATGCTTAAATTTCACCTTAGTTATGCTACTCAACAAATTCATGACAAGAGAGATGATATATTTTGTTTTACTTGAATTGATTACTTATATACTAATCTAACCATTTATGTCAATGATAGCCTATTTTTGGGTTTTTTAGATCTTCAATTGACAAATATGGAATACTCAGATGAGAATTAAGAAATTTGCTTCTGTACCACGATCATCTAGAAATACTTTCAATTTGGCGCTCTTCTATAGTAGCAGAAGTTCATTAGCCGCAAAGTAATTAATTTTCCCTTTCTTACTAAAGATCACATGATGATGATGGATGACGTAGATGGTTAATAACATTTCTACATTCTATGTATTTAATTTCGTTTAAATAATAAAAGATTCTTTGCAAAGGATCACGTTCATGGCGAAATTACAAAGACCATAACAACATCACATAGGTAAATCAATGAAGATTGCATCGCACGTGCAGGGATGCACTAACTTCTGTGCTAGTATTCTTGTGATTTAAATGGGAAAAGATCGATTAACTACGGAAGTAACTCCAAAATAGAAGGCATATTAATAATATTTAACCGTTTAACCATTGCTTCTTTAATAAAAATTAATGACAATTCCACTGAAAAAACAATATGCATTTGACATTGGTAGCGGAACATATAATTAATACGTTGTCAATATTTAGCTAATCGATTCGGCGCTTCGTTAGGTATTTTTAGTTGTAGGTCTTGACTAAAGGCCATCATTAAGTACATATTGTGCTTATCTTGAACCTTAATCTTTAGATTAATATATAATTTACGCCATTCCTTCGTAAGTACATATAAAATTATCGACTGGAAAGATTCGATTAATTTGAATTCATATCAGTTACAGTAGGATAGTTTCTATAGCAATAGTCAGCCGTGTTGATGATTATTTTCACTAAGAAAAGTCTTTGATCAATTCTAGCCTTTAAATTTGACGGCTTCAAATACCTTAGCTTTTTGACCTAAAATAATAACAAATAAGAATTTGAAGACAATCATGGTATCTATATTTTTAAGCCCGATTTCATTATGCACATTTTTATTATATTGCCATACCTTGCGACTGTTAATGAAATGATGAATAAATTTTTACCTTTTAATCATGTAGAATATGTTTAATTTTATGCTTAAGTGATATTGATTTGTTTCGTTGGCTTTTTCTATATTGCTCGAACCTTGCGACTACTACTGATACGGCAAATAATTGGTGGCAATGTAATCGCGTCGGGTATTCTCAATTTCTTATTGTTATGATAGGATTCTTTTCGTTGGCTTTCATTACATTACTATACCTTGCAACTGTCAAAGATATGGCCAATAAATTACGACATTGTATTCACGTAGAATATTTCTAATTCTTGCTGTTGTGATAGTGCTTCGTTTCCAATGTGAATGCTTATGATAATCATTGGAAATTATGTCTAAAGGATATCATAATTTTATAAACTGCTTTATTTTACGATCTTTAAATTTCCATTATCTTAATGCTAAATCGAGTAAAAATTGAGGTCGAGAAGAAGTGTTGAACTGTTTGTTTGCCGATCGTGTGGTATTTAATAGTCTTCATTCACCGTATACAGTAAAATGCTTTAAATTACTGCTGTAGTAGTCTACTAAAGCTAAGAAATTGAGATTCGAAGCAATGAGGGCAGTAGAATTGTGTCTCGGTGATTCTATGCTATTTTAGGCTTTTATTAACTTAAAATGTTTAAAATCATAACTTTCTGTCACGCATAATCCACCATTAATTTAAACATAACGATAATGTGATGCCTAGAAATCATGTCATTCTTAGCTAGTCAATATCCTACTTGATAGTCTTAGTTAGTTAACCTTTAAGCATACCATGAAGTATTGAAATGCTGATATTATAACGTCTTATTCGGAGTTATGGTCTCTTTTGCGAATTTAAAGTTGGCATAATTGCAAGCTATCTTTCAATACTGCCATAGAATGATCGCGTAGAGCCAAAGTTTTGAACAGTTTCAAATCATCAAATTGTAAAGATATACCAAGAGATTTGATAGATGATAATTATTTATTGTTTGTTAACTAGCTAAGTGGGTTGTTACGTTTAATGTTCTATTTCACAGATGTAAAAATAGTAATGCAATAAGATAAATACGATAGTAAATATATTTACTAATACTGAAAGTGTTGACGCAGGCTGACTCATCTTACACATAGAAATTTATTATTCAGCTATTTAATTCAGATTTGGATGACAAGAGTATCATTAAATATGAAGAATAGGAACCACGGTGTTATTCAACTGTCCCAAACAATAAGCCACCGGAATAAATTTACAAAAGCTAAAAATTATCAATTACATCAATTTAGATAAAGGAAATTTTAGCAATTTTATACTGTTGCTAGAAATGAAGGTGTTACTGTAAATAAAATGGGTTGATGTCAAATTTGCGACTTCTGCCTACGTATGCTCGAGTTTATTATGGCTTCCTATAATACTTGACTGTGACTATTAATATGGATCCTGAAATATCTCGAGGTTCAAGCTTTGATGAGACCTAATAAAATTAAATTAACTACGTCTTAGAGAATCTTGTCTGATTTTAGCTGATAAACAGTGATAGAGAGTAATGCGGACATCTTTAATTAAGTAGCCATATAAGATTGCATTAACAGCGGGATAACTGAAGGCCATGTAACGCGTATAGGTTAAAAAATAGACTATACCACGTAATTTACTTAGTACAGTCCAAGGGACAAATATAAATAATAGGTAGTAGACGTAGTATGGTGTCCACATGACAAAATAGGTAGATACCAGGATAGCAAGCACCTTCGCGGTCTTATAATGTCTCTTTGATGTTGAATTTTGCCTAACGACGGGTTGATGAACATGATAGATAGCGTGCTTTTTGGCTAAACGTAAGCTGAACGATTTTGCGGCGCAAAATAAACGGATGTAAACGAAAGTCATGATAATAAATGGCAAGATATAGAACAAGATAACATGAATGACGGTATAAGTCATCTCTCTATCGATCTCCTTCATATTCCAAAATATACATGCACCGGGGACTAGTGGTCGAAAGGTCATGACTGGTAAAAAGCCAAGAATCAGCGAACTGGCCCAAATTGCGACAACGTTAAGTAAGGCATACACAGGTTTCGAATTTTTGCGATAGAATACAGGCGATTCTATAGCAATTAATTTGTCAATACTAACAGCTAGAAGATGTAAATTAATGGAGATGATAATAGTTGGTGAAATGTTATACATCAATGTACAATAAAGCCAATGATCTCTTCCTTGAGAAGGGTGCCCGAAACGAGGATAAAGATAGGTTAAAGCGAATAGAATATCTGCGGTAAACATACTTGCCATAATGATATGAGTAAAGTTTCGCAAACGTTGTTTGGCAGAAATGATGATAATATTCACTAAATTGAATACAACTGTTAAGGTTGCCATTACATTCCATGCTATAAGCCATCCTACCTCAGGTAGTCTTGCTCTATTACCATTTGACGTTGTATTTGATAAGTTAACCGTTTCCTGACTGCCTGGCATGGTTTTTGTTTTTCGAAATAGGTGTCAGAACAATATCAATCCTTGATAAAAGATAACTTTTCTTACTAAAGAGTTAGAAAAGTTTATGTCTTAGTAGAAATCGCGGTAGATATGGCTTCTTCGATAGCACTTATTTATATGCGAGATTCACAATATCGCTGAATGTAGAAAAGAAGATTTCAAAGTGGTGTTGATTCCTAGTCAGATACAGATACCTTTATGGTAAGCTTGATTAGTAAACTTAGAACGGTGGGCCAAATTTCTGGTAGCAACTAATTTTTAAATCGTTAATTGAGAATCAAATCCAATTTTTGCTTGTAAACCAATAATTTTCATGATAGTAATGAACCAAGCAATATGTTACCAGATTGAGCGGTCATTCTAAACGAAGAAATCAACAGGGGAGAATAAATTAAATCAATCTAATTGTATCCTTTTACACACCTCGAAGCTATAGCGACTGAATACTAAAGAACACCTATTTATTGTATTATGCTACGCTTGGGAGTATTGTTGACTTGATTATTCAGGTATTGAGATCAAAAGGATAGACAGAAGAAAACTCTTTGCTTCGATTATGTTCTATTATACTTCTTATTAGTACATTTTGACAAGAGTATAATTTTATTGGATAGTTTTATCTTTTTACTAGATATTATTTTTCTCTATGTCATAATATTGATTTTGTGAAATTAGATGGATAAGAGTATCTAGCAATTCTTACTTTCAATTCTATTGCTGAAATCATAATCCGGTTAAAAGTTAGGATTTAGTCACCGATCCTATTTATTTCGCAATTAACTTAATCATTTTTAATATGGTAGTTAATTTTTGTTGCGAAAGGAATCCTGCTAATTGGAATGAGAAAAATACTGCAATTTTATTTTGGCAAAAATATTATCTTTGAGCTCGATTCAATAAGGAACGTTTGTTAATTCATCTATTGTAGCCAAGTAAAGTGCATAAAGAAATTAATTTAATGAGAAAAGAAAATAGTTATAGAAAAATAGTTAGCTAGAATTCTTCTTATTAATTTCCTGTCTCATCGAGCTGCCGAAGCGAAATTTTAATAATTATAAGTGAATGCTAATTTATACTCTATCCTTAAATATTTTTGATAAATTATTTTCAATATCGTGATAGCTGATTAATATTTTACTGTTGTAGCTAAGCCTTTTGATAATTCTTCTGGATTTTGTCAAGAATTATATGAATTTTAAGCACTTCTTATGTAACTGCTACAAAGCATAACAAATACGAAGATATATAGAATGCAGTTAAAATTTTTTTTCAGTAAAAAATAAGAAAATATATCAACTTATTATAATTAACTTCCTGTTCTAAAATAATAGTCTAGGTATTTATCGAGGTGACATTTCTCTTTTGTATGATTTATTTAAAGTACCAAAATTCGATACAGTTGGTCTCCGTTATTTAACTACCGCTTGCTGAATACGGTCTAGCACTTGCCGCATTATATTTATGAACGTAGATATTGCAGCGCTAATTTTTTTCGTCCAGTTCATTTAATAAACAAATCGCAATTATTATACAATAAGAGGGGGAAGGGAATCGAATAGAAAACGAGTATTTATTATAATAATTTTGATTATGTACCAGTTATTTCGTTTTAAATTTCTTAAAGTGATGTTGTAACAGGTTTTCTACTTTAATGTTAAATATTGAACTATTATTTCCAAATATTTCTGATTGATAAATAGAAATATTGATCGTTTTCAAGGTAGTTTACTTATATTTTATTGTGGAAAGTCTTTTGCAAAGGTTACAGCCTTATGCAAATAAGTGCCTGATGGAATGCCTGAGTTCAAGTTATATTATGTCAATTAGGCTGTGGACATGCATTAAATTAAAATGTGTCTATAGCCATTATAATGAATTAAAATTTATTAAGCTCGCTTTTACTTTCTTTTTGCTTACTCTAGACACTATTTTTACTGTAGTACAGATGTATAGCTCATTAAATTAAGATTACTATGACAGTCTTCAAATTTAAAATGCTAATAACCTTGTTTCGTAAATAATTTACTGTTGAAAATTTTGCTGTATATTGACAGAGATTATGATTTTATTTACTAATTTACTGAAGTGAACTAATCATTAGAGCACATCTTAAAATTTTACAAGTGATTACACTAGTGTTTATTGGTAATGAAATTGGCTTAGTGTTTGTTCCTTCTGGCCGCTGATTACTAAAATTTAATTTGAACCATGTAAGTGGATCTCTCGTAGCCCTACTACGTATCGGAACTACTCGAAGGAATAGCAACGTACGTTTTCGAATTTTGCTTGCCATAAATGAACTTAACTAATTAATCTCCGTAAATGAACAACATCTGGCAGTCGGCATTATGTCTAGAATATGGCCCTAATTTTAATCCGAATTATATGTATCAATACATACTGCGCTTAATTACTGACTATGATACATATGTAATGGCTATATTTTAGTTTCGAGAAATTTCTCTTATTTATATAGTACAGAAACATATGTTACCGCATCAATTCCCGATAAATGATTGAATGTTTATGAATAATAAGCACGCGTAGGTTAATTGTAATTAATAGCGGAGTCTTGTCGACGCTATTATTGACCAATCGATTATTAAAAACAATTTCTTTTTAATCTTAAGTCGCTTTATAGGCTAATGCTACGTTACTATTCAGTATAATGTAATGTGACAAAGTTCATACCTTTTTCGACATTCATAACATTACTTAAAGTTCTGATTTTAGGTAGAATGCCATAAAAGTTTTGTAATTAATTCGTCGATTTTAATGGCAAAAGAATTTAACTTTATTTGAGAATGTATACTTTTCATTGACTGCGGTACCAGTAGTTTGTTACAGTAGGATGATATATCATCGTATTTATTAGCAACCAAAAAAATGATCGTTGATTAATCATTGCGGTGATCAGATTTCCTCATACTGCAATTGCCATTTCTAATACTCAGTATTTTGAATTTGATTATAACAACAATATAAATGAAAGCCACAAATTTGGTTAGCTGTATCACGTTGCACAGTAGTATGAGTGCTGTAATTGCTAGAGATTTGTAGCAAAATAAACAAATACATAAAGGGTATAAAATGGAGCATTTTCGATTGTTTGAATGTGTCAGTAAGTGAAAGTAAAGCGCTTCCTTCTGGCGAATTCTAGATTTAAACAAGGATTTATTAGTCTTTCTCTCTTGCTACGGTTATGTAGCAATATGTAAAGTTTATTGATTATTCTATACGTTATTCAGCAAAATAGCTAACTGTTTTTTGTTACCAATACAGTAGCATTCCTATATTCCCTACGATATGGGTGTTTTATATTTTAATCAATAATCCATCCCAGCAATTTGTATTATTAAAGACAATAATGATGTTTAGAGTCCAATCCTTATTCGAAATTGAAAGTTCTGATACGTTTGCTATATTCTCTAAATAATGCCTAAATCCCAAGCTTTTTTAATATATAGCAATCTAAAGCTTTGCAATATTGGATTACAGATTTGCACAAACTGGTAGAATTGATCAATCTTATGATTAAGTCTATTATGAGTTAATATTAAATTTTCCAAGTTATAGCAAATAAATAAATAGAATTTACAGTACTGCATCATGTGACTTTCAAATATTAATATAATTAAAGTTGATCTTAAATCTTGAATCTATTGTAAAAGAGCAGATAGAATTTGCGATACTGTATCATTAATCCATAAAATTTTAATATAATTTGTTACATAGGTGTAAGCTATAAAATTAAATATCGATATTACTGCATTTTAGTGTTCTCTAGGGTTTAATTTTGCTAAATTATTGTTGCCTGCTCTGTAAGACTCGATTAGACATATTAAGTCAAACTGGTACTTAAGAATAAATGAATTGCTATGGATATCTTATCATAAAATTAAGTTACTCAAATATGTTAGCTTAACATCATATGTAGCTAATCAATGTTTTTACATCTGTGTAATAAATTTAAGGGTTCGACATTAACTTTTTACTGCGGTTTTTCTACATAATATGAAATAATTCTTGACAGATTGTTCATAATACAAGACCGTCTTTTTATATGATCGTCGTAATGTTCGCTTAGATTTAAAAAATAATCTTAAAAATTTATTAATTACATTGACGCCATGATAGTATAGTTTCAGATATTATTGAATTCTCAACAAGTTCTGTCATGATATCAATGTTTAGAAATTACTCTACTGTTTGATTAATAGTAGGAGTAACAGTAGATATAAAAGTAGAATTATTGTTTTTGATAAAATTTTGCTTAGAATCATTTCAAAATACACTACAATTGTTGATTTTGAATAAGCTCTAGGTAAAAAATAGGATAATGGATTTCAAAATTGCTGATTAATTTTCATTGCGCAATATTCCTGGAAAATTACATTTTTTGCTCTAGAAATTTGCACGTATAAGGCAATAATTAAGCAGCTTTCTTTGTTTCAGTAAGTAATTTATTTTTTCTAAATTTTTTAATTTGGGAAAATAGTTGAAGAAGATGTAGTTGAAGTTGATTTAAGTAAGAGGAAAATGTGCTTTGTATAAATAGATATGAAAATCCAAGCATTAGATATTATGTCGAAAATTTTATCTAGCAAGAAATAAATAATTTAATAAACAGCACGTGTAAACTTTGTCTTAATTCTCGCCGCATTCAACTTTCTCTATCCTTACTCTATTTGTTACTGCTTTTAATTTTTTGTTATATTCTAATTGCTCTTATATACAGTAGCGAAGATATTGCTTGTAAAAGTTTTGTCATCTTATATTGGTTAGTTTTGATGAGATTGAGTAAAATCTTTTAAGTTCCGAAATATCGCAATGCTTTTGCTATTAAGAGTTGGAGTCTGACTGTTAGAAAAGTACGGTACTTTATAAACTAAAGTGACCTTAATAAAAATTCGATAGCATCACTCTGTTTGTTCGCTTAATTTTACCGTAATTGCTCAATGGATTGCTTTTCTGCCATAAGTTTTTAGCATTTGAAAAAACAAATTTCTGATTTTGCTGATAAATCAGTAAGGAATCTACGTAGCAGCTGTATTAGTATCTATTCTTTTAGATTTAATAATGCAATTAAACAAATCCTCTTCTTTATTTCACTTATGAGTTTATCCAGAAAAAAATTATTTATAACTGTTCTAATTATAGAATATTTACTTTCAATCTTGATTGATAGAAACAATAGCCTTAAAAATAATAGTACATTGGATTATCAACATCGTTAACATAAATTCAATCCTATCTTAGAAAAAAGATGCAGAAAGACCTGTTCCGTTATAGCTTTATAATGATTAGGCTACTAGAATAATGCTATACCTCTACGATGGTATTTATAAGAACAGTTATTATCGCCAAATAATTTTTTTGGAGACAGAGGAATCTTAAATGCTTGTAATAGCTAACGTAGCCTGATACTCTGCTGATAGAAACTCTTCAATTGTTCAGATTTACGTAAACCCCTCTGAAATAAGTTAAATATCCAAGTTCCATGACCTACTTCAATGTCACTTAATACATACGAATAAATAATTCTATTAACTCTCTAAACGAAAATTTAAGAAGCTGTCTATCCATTATACTGTATCATCCAACAATGGCACTAAACTCTAAATTCACCTATTAGATCTATTTATCGCAAATCGATCTTTTCAACCAGAAAGTTATTTGGTACCCATGTTTTTAAACTTATTAAGGTTAGACATTAATCTTAGAAATCCATTTCTTATTCAGTAAATGTCTATTATGACTATTACGAATTCAGTAAAATTTTATATGCAGGAAGTTTGGCAAATCATTATTTGGATATGGTAAAGAAAACAGATTAATTCTAGGGTATAAAATTTTGGTAAAATTTAGGGTTAGCTTACTTTACTATATGCATATTTTACTTCAGTATACAATCACACATGTTTATTTTGATGTGATTTCAATGCGAAAGTGATCTAATCTAATTAATCACGCATGAGAAGTACCAGTATATCTAGTACATTAGAAAGGTATAACCATCGCTTGTATCACTTAGCTTAAATATATGAAAATGAAATATATCTTTATTTTCTGATGCTGATCATAACAAGAAAAGGGACAGAAAAAAAAATTTGGATAGCTATGAATCCATAATCTCTGATCAAGATTTTTAAATAGGATAGGCATCTTACTGGTGTTTTTCAGTATGGTATCAAGTTAATATAGCAATACTTTATACTGTGCATTCTGTTTGAAAAATAGATCAATAGAACTAATTTGTTTTAAATTCTAGTTAAATTTGAAAAGAGTTCGTAAATTTAGTAAATTCTTTGAAACAAAAAAGCAGGCATGGATCAATCTATTTCTTCCATCATTACGCAATACGGAACACCCTATCGACAGAATTTTCACCTTTACATATATCTTGTTACTATATCACTTTAAAGAAAATCCTGATAGACGGTTGTTGAGTTGTTAGTTACATGCTTTAGTTGTAGCAAAGATATTAAATCCCTCTAGAGTCAATCTTTACAGCCACAATTTATTAGCTGAGAATATAATTAATTCAAGATTACGATGATGACCGTGATAGTACTGGCGATGCAAATATAATAGCATAAGCAAAATAGAAATTGAGTAAGATTTGTGGCCATTATTGATGCAAGATTGATAAGATAGTTGCCTACCAGAATCACAAGGTGATAGTGCTACTACTACAAACCAGATTTTAGAAAAATGAATTAAATCCTCATGCTATTGCGCAGTTATTGCGTAGAAGTAATTAAGATATCCTCGATATCACAATCACTAACTGTTTCTATAAAAATAAATGCAGGAAATTTATTAAATGCTAGAGGGTGTTGTAAATCTAGTTCACCCTTAAAGGACAGATATTTCTGTAATAACTTTACTAGTTGCATGCTGATTTTGTAATCTCGGAACTATACCGGCATATTATAAAATTTCATCCATTATGATGACGCCCTATTAGTTCAAATCCATGTTTACTTGTTTTATGTAGTTTACTAGGAAGTTTAACATCTACTGTATGTCTATAATCTACTTTCGATCTCTCAAAAAAGATATTCCCGAGATCATCTTGTTAGCTTTATGTATAGTTGCAATTAATCTAAATGAATCTATTTAGGCCTTGCAAAAAGTCTATATTTAGCGTCATATTGTGTTAAGATAATTTAATTATGGCTATTGCGTTACGGATAATTGTGAATGATTAGCTTTACATTACTGTAATGATAAAACTATAGGTGATGATTAAATACATTTCAATGTCTTGAATTTATCGTGTATGTTTAATTAAAAATGATAATACAGCCAAAACCTTTTATTTGATTAAGCGAAGCTTATTAAATGAATTATTAATGAACTAAATTGGCACTGTTATTCAAAATAATTAGAACTACTCTTAGAGTACACGATAGCTGTAATATAGGCAATAAATGGTAACTTGATGTTGAGGAATTTTCTTATGACTGATATATTGACCAAAATATTCCTCTATTTAATATGGTACCGTTGGTAGCAAAGTGAATTGGTATATTGTGTAGTATACGTTACCTAACACTGTCTTTAACAATTTTATATACGCGTAGTTTGATAAGATATTTTAAAATTGCAATCATTCCAATGTAAACATACATGATAGACTTGTAACAGTGAATTCTCTTTTCGAAGATATTTTTCTGTTCAATGCTTTAACTCTATCAACTACTCTGTAGCTGTGTAATTTCACAAACATGCGTAAGATAAAATATTCAAGCTGATCTCTAATCATTTTTACTTAAATTCATAAAGGTTTTTGTTATTAAGATTGTACTACAGCAAGTAAAGCAGAATTAATGTAAATGTTTTCTTTACGATAGCGAATGGCAAAGCAAAATTTACTGGATGAAATTCTAGTGACTAACATTCTATAATATTAATAATCAAAATTAACTACTCTATCAGGAATAAATAATGAGATTTAAGGATAGCGATAACGATAAGCGTAAATAACCTAATTTGAAAAATTAGTGCTAACATGTCTCGCATATACGACAGTATTATCACCACTTGCGTCGTGACAATATTTCAGGAAAATAAATTTGCATGGTGTCACGATACGAACCACCGTGAAGATTAAATAACTAAATTTAGTGTTTAACATTTACGTATGGAGATAACTAATGATGACTTACAGTAAGAACTGCGGTAGTTATTATTTTGTTACAGTATATTATGCTGTATTGTAGTAACAGTTCGCATAAGGTAACAAATATTAATTGATTATAGTATTATGTCTTGTAATGCTTGTGATGAATATCCAGAAGATATTCAATTACAGATGATACTATACATAATTCTGTGTGTGGAAATACCGTAGTCTAACTATTTAGAATCGTCCAGTACATATCCAAAATTATAAATAATTTCTGTATTAATTTAGCTTTCCAATATGAGTTAGATTTCATAAACTGTTATGACTCTTACATGATAGCTGCTGCTGAAAGGTATTTCAGATCGATAGATAGTTGAATCAAAGAAGAGTTTTATAGTTGTTTTAACGTAGAAGCAAAGGCGTGTAAATTCTTGTGAGGTAGTTGGGGGATACTGAATCACGAAGACTATAGTAATTTAGAGTCTTCTTTTTCGTTATCTTTGTCCCGAAGCTGGTTTGTGACACAAGGATATAATGTCAAAGCAGAAAATGTCTTTAAAAGTGCTATATAAGAGGAAGTCGGTTAAAATATCAAGATGTCTCGTCCAATTAATTATTTTTCTTGTTAGATAAAAAAGGTAAATAATGGAACTTTAGCGACTATATTTACCTTAAGTATTTGGTAACTGATCATAAAGTTTCCAAATCTCCACAAAAATATTTTGGGTAAGATTCGACCAAATTTGCAATTCACGTATCTTTCGAGATAGAGTTTGAGAATGTGATCACTCGTTTTTAAATTGTTAGCATTTAAACTCGGATACAGTACTAAAATGCATTATATTCATTATTTTATTATGATTAAGATACATATTGAAAATATAAAATACCTGAGGGAATTGATTACTTCCTTGATATTAGATAGGAATGAAACTATTTATGAGATAAAGTATGGTATTACTCCCTTTAAATGATAATTTTAGCTCTTGTTCAAGGTATAATTTACTGTTATTCTATAAATAATTAAATTACTGCAACTATAATTTTTTGAAAACAGTTTAGATTTTGGCCGGCTACTAAGTTCGATGATAATTAATATTCATGCAAATATCATATTGATATATATTTAACTGCTCACAGATAAATCGTTTGGGACTAAAGATGGTTTCTATTTTCAAAATTGATTAGACTACTGTTATTCTCTTCCATTTTAAACATACTAACAATATCATTTCTTTTGAAGTTTTGTGTGGCACAGGTATTCTACAAAGCATAACATTGTTTTGCACCGTTTTTAGTCCACTGTCATCAAGCTTTCATCAAGAAGGTAAAAAAACTGCTATGGCTTGTATGCTTTAAATGGATTAGCAATAAACAAGCCAAACTCTTTGAATATCGTGACGTCCAATCAACTGTCATCGAATACCAATCTTAACTCATGAGTTATGTGGCAATTAAAACATGGTCAGCTATTAATTTGATCACCTTTTGACATTATCTATTTTAATTGAATTATTTTTTACGAGAACTTATTTGTAATGAATGCTTACAATTATTCAATATTAAATTCCTGTTAGCTAACGCTGCAGCTATTTCTCATAATTGAATAAATCTTTTCACCATAATCCGGAAAAGCAAGATCTAAACGTCAGCTTGCAGTTACTTTTTTTTTAAAACAAAAATTAAATTGTTTTGCCGTTTATTTTCCAACAGTCTGTTATCGACCACTTAAAAACGATTTATTGCAGTTTGTTATGAGCAATGTTCAAATTTCTTACGAAACTGACGAAAAATAGTTTAACATAAATAGACTTTGCATTATGATATTAGAGAATGCAGTCAATTTCCCTTCCACTAATTAATCTTTCATTAAAGAAACTATTTAAGAAAAGTGGTAAACGTCAAAATGTTAAGAGTTGCCATTTCCAGAAAGAATGTATTTATCACATTAACAGAAGCTGGAGGCACTATCTGTTATTACGATAAACAGAAAGCTGTAGGATGCCTTCGAGGTTTGTTCATAATAGTATTTCTATTTCCTTACTTTCAAATAATAACGGATAAAATTATACTGTTCTTTTATTTAACGTATGCTAGAGTAGAAGCTTATCATGAATTGGCTAGTAAGATATCTTTATATATAAAATGATATTGTAATTCTGATTAATTAAAACATACGATGTAGAGACTACAACGTTAATAGTAATAAAATAAATATTCACTTATGATTTCAAATGTTATCATGGCATATCCAAAGTTAAAAGTATTGTTGGTGATATTAAGCTGCTACCAAAATTGTTACTTAAGGAGCACTCAGAATAATTTATTTAGCCAATATATACAAAATTTAAAAAAAATGATTAATATCAAAAGTTTAATGAATCACTGCATACTAGAGAATACTGAATAACGCAGGACATTGCCTATAGCAACTTTAACACCCACGGATGTACGTGATTCAATTTATTCATTTACCAATAATAATTTGAAAGTACTTCCAGATCATTCTAGTAGCCGAATAGTGTTAGAAGATATTTTCGACTGTTTAATTAATTGTTGGCGTCACCTTTTATGTTACTCTTTACCAAAGAATGAGCGATACTGCAATAGCCTTTTAAAGTATTCAAGAATTTCTGAGCTTTCATATCTTTACAATGTTGTTATCAGCGAAATTAAGCGACAGTTGTTTTACATTCGCTTCAATTATGGAGTAAATGTTATTGTAGTAGATGAGTAGGTTGGATCAGAAAAGAAATGACAATAAATCCAAATCTAGAGCACTTATTATTTAAATTCATCAATATCTTGTAATGACCTTTAACGTATCATTAATTAGGCAGACCGATAAGAAAGTTACTGCCGATCTTTCTCCAAAATATATCATAGGATTTAATTTCCGTTTGTTTGAATAATAGGAAGGAGTAATGTAGCTTCAAAATGAAATAAGTACGAATCCAAATCTAGTTTCTTTATTATTTAAATTCATTAATATTCTGGTAAGACATTTAACTTGTCATTAATTAGACTGTCTGATGAGAAGCTTATTACGAATCTTACTTCAAGATAAAAAAGTTGGATTTTTGCTTACAAAGTATACCTCGCAGTTTAGCTCTAATTATGCACCTTGGAATGCAGATAAGCCATACCGTGTATCTGGTGAAATATTAAGCACTTTATGTTTATTTTTATTTTCTCCATTTTTCAATCCTGGATGTAAATTAAGTTACTATTAGAAACAATATCTTTGGTAACCCTACCCAAGTAGGCCAAGCCTTTTCTTTCTTTAATAAAGAATTCCGCGATTGTTTACATTTTTCTCCATCCAGTTTATATACTGTAATTAAAGAAATAAATACTAGCTTCGAAATACGAGACCTTCAGGATAATAGTATTCGATAAAAACTGCAACACCCAACCAGTCAGTTTACAGATCGTATCTTTGATTTCAATTGGCTAAAACCACGTTGATAGTGCCAAGTGCCTTTCTCGTATATTCTAGTAACTTCGATAATGGTTCTTATTTTAACTTGGTAAAACTCTATAGCGTAATCACATTGTATAGAAGCAATGTAAAATAATGGTAGCATACATTAATCTTGTTAGTATTTTACAAAAGTACACTTAATGAAGATCCCCTTGCTCGATTACAATCTATTTCATTAGGAATCTTAACATCTTAATCGTCCTTACATTTTAAGTTTAATTTTTCTATGTATATTTGTATGGTAAAAATGGTCTGTTAGAAAATATGTTATATACAGAAGCGGCAAAACTGCTTTATCTTACACTGCCCTTTTTGCCATATAATATAGTTTTATTTATTTCCATACAAAAATTTCTAATAAATACATGTATGTGGGTATTTCAAAGCTATTTACAATTTTCCAGTAAAAGTTAAATTTATGCGTTCGATAGCTTAAGAATATTTCAAAAATAAACTATTTAACCCGTAAGCTATTGTAGCTGTTTAAAATTTCCTAGAACAAGCCCAGGCAATTGATGGCATATTCTTCAAAGCGTTCGAGTTCATCAAAGACAAATTACGATATTTTTTTTAATTCGGCTAGTATTGCACTTGAGATGATCTTGTTTTTGTAAATTCGAACATTCAGTCTGATATGGCCTAGTAGCGCCCGAATACTACAGCTCGTGTATACTAATCACATTGATGATAGGCGATTTGATTGTCTTATTAGAAGGAAGAGTTTTGTGATTTCGAGTGATTTTTAACTTGCAGACTGTTTTTCTAATGTCGCTGACTAAGTAACCATACAAAATGGCATTCACTGCTGGGTATGTAAACGTTAAATAAATTAGAATACTTCGTACTGCCAATGTCGTTGGTGATTCGTCTTCAAGTTGTGGATTTAGTATACTTACTAGACTATCGATATAGAAAGGAGTCCACATGATAAAATAGGTTACCACAATAATGGCTAATACTTTAGCTGCTTTTAGATGTTTTCGTACTCGAGGCGAAGAGGTCATTACTTGCTCTCGATGAAGGGATGTTAAACTGAAATTGGGACGATTTTGAATGAAGGACTTTGCAATGCAAAATATTCGATAATAGATGATCGATATTGCAAAGAAGGGAAGAATAAAAAAAATGATAATCTGTACTAAACTGTAATGAAATTCGTGTGGATTTTGTGGATTCCAAGCAAAGCATTCATTTCTTAAAATTGGACGAAAAGTCAGTATAGGGATAAAACCAATTAGAGCAGATACAATCCAAATAAAGGCGACGATAATAATTGCATATCTGGGCTTAGAGTAAACATGATATCGTATCGGTGCTTGCAAAGCGATAAGTTTATCGACACTTACGGCTACTAGATGGAGGTTAATGGAAATAACGATAGCAATAGGAATATTGGATGAAAGATTGCAGTATAACCAATTTTCTTCTCCTGAAGTAGGATTACCAACGCTAGGGTATAAGTAGGCTAATGCAAACATAATATCAGCTAAGAACATACCAGCCATAATGACGTTGGTAACATTTTGCATTTGTTTCTTACTCAATATGATGAGAATATTGAATAAATTAAACAAGACTGTGATGGTAGCAATAGAATTGCCTACAATCACTCGCACTATATCTTCTGATGAAAGACTAGAATTAAATTTCGATATTTTATAGCTTTCATTATCCATAATGTTCAATAATTTACTTGTGGTGCTAACTTCGGCTGTAAGTTTAACCGAAATATGAGATGGTACCGTTGTGAACACAGATACTAATGTTGGTCTCGACTTTCAAAATATAAGTAATCTTTGTCAAAAATAATGTCAATTACAGCTGGCGGATCTAAATAAGACCATTATTAACTGCTTGTCTTTGTATTTGATCAGTTTATGTCTATTTAAGAAAATAGTAATTATAGATTGCCTCTAAATATAAAAGAAATCAAGTTATTTTACTAGAATACCTAATGCAAGTATGAATTAAAGTAGATACTAATAGACTATAATATAAAGTCATTTTTAAGAACCGTTCTTAACCATAACAGATAGTTTCCATATATCCATATTACCATATTTACCAAAGGCAAAGATCGATACTATCAATGTATGCTAACTCGTTTTATTTCAATTCATTTAACAATGAGATTATTTCCAATAACAATGATTATTATTATCCATGGCATGTACAGAAAAGTTAATTGACATATTGATTAAATGGCATTACTACTACAAACAGAAAAAGTTCATATTGAAAGCAACTTTTGATATTCTCTATAGCAGCATTATAAAATGCAAATAATTTGATTTCATTTATTAAAATGGCATAATGCAAATGAAACTGTAGTAACGGTTGTGTTCCTAATGTTATACTGCTGCCATAGTGATCATTGTTAGTAAGCCATTTAAGGGCTAATTTGATTAAGAGCATAGGTGGAAATAATTTTTCCCTGATGTACATCAAACAATGATTTAAAATTATGACAATATCAAGTTGAAAATATCACAACGATGTATTAAACCAATTCCTAAATTTACAAATTTCGAAAAAAATAGCTACTGCATAGAAGACTAAATTTAATTCTGTTAGATTAATATCTTAGGCTTAATGAAAATTAAATGATTAAATTGAACAAAATAACTATATGGTAAGTTTTCTCCCTTCAAAGTAGGGCCAGGATAGTAGACAAGTTCATTTGTTAGCCGACCCGACTTTCCTGATATTAGATAGCAGTGGATAAATATGAGTGTATCGTTTAATTAAGAAATTAAATGCCGATGCGACAAGTTGTCTCTCTTCAGAGTAAAGTCGAGATAGTAGACAAGTTGATTTATTAGAGTTGACTATCCTGCTATTTGATAGCAGTAGATAAATATATAGCTGAAGAACATAAATACGGACCTGGCAAGTCGTCTCTCTTCGATGAAAAGTTGACACAACAGGCAAGTTAATTTGATTACAGACTTGACTTTGCTGGTATTGGATAGCAGTTGATAAATATATCGTTAAAAAACAAATGCTGAAATGGCAAGTCGTCTCTCTCTGATGTAAGGTCAAGATAGTGAACAAGTCGATTTTTAAACAGATTTAGCTTCACTACTCTTGGATAGCAGTATTAAATATACTGTTTGATTGAATAAAATACCAAAGGGACTATTCGCCTCTCTTTGAAGTTGAGATAGTGGATAAGTTAATTTGTTAACAGACTTGACTTTCAGCTATTGGATATCGTACGAATAGATAAATATTCTGTTTTAAAGAACAAAATAGCTATATAAAGTAAAGTTGAGATTGTCGAAAAGTTATTTTGTTAGCCGACTTGACTTTCAGCTATTGGATACCGCGCGAATAGATAAATATTCTGGTTTAAAAAACAAAATAGCTATATAAAGTAAAGTTGAGATAGTCGAAAAGTTAATTCGTTAATAGAGTTGATTTTCTTACTATTAGATAGCTGTAAGTACCGTAATATAGAATTAATTGCTAGTTTTCAGTTTCATTCAAATTTTTTGTTGTTGCCCTTCAATTGGCAGTTACTAATCGAAAAAATTAGGCTTAAAATTGTATTTCAGTTATTTTTGTTTATATATCTGCTCCTTTATAGAACGTCAGCAAGGAAGAAGAATCTTAAATATTTGATTATGGATTTGCATTTATTGAAAATTCTTCCTCAATAAATGAACTTGTACTTCATAACTAAAAATGAGGTTAAATATGGGGTGATTGATGTGTTGATCTATTTAAAACAGGAAGACCCCTTTTAGATTGTAAAAAGTTATAATATGATAAAAAATTATCCTTATATGGCTTGAAAATAAATGTATAGACTTAATTTCAGATGAATCATAAACAATGATAGCTTGTTATAAATTAAATTATGAAAAGAATAGCCGATGCTATAGCTGGATAATCCAGAAAGAGTGTGAAGGATTGTTTTGATGAATTTGCCATATAGTTTTAATCAGGCTTTTTTCTAAGATAAACCCTTTCAGTTTCACAAAGAATATGACATAAAAAAGTAGAATGCCAAGGAGTATTCAAGCTACTATATGTACGTTGTATGTACGTTGCACGTACATACACATATAAGCAGCAAAGATTTACTATTTAATTTTTAAGACATATAAAGTACGAAAAATACCTCACATCTCCTTAACGCGGTTTTTTGAAGAGAGTTTTCTTCGTTATTTTGTAAAGTAATCGCAATTAATTATATCATAGTAACTAATTTGTCGGTGTTAGCTTCTCTGGCTTGCATTGATAAGATTTCAGATTCTAACTGGCTACAGTAGCCAGAATAATGTATGGTTGGATTTCTTAAAGTATCATGACAAAATGTTTATGTCATATTTAGTTAAAGCTTAAATTGAGCATCCTGCTTTTAAATATTGGAGGATACAATATAAGTTAGCGGTAGTAAGCTGACTAAGAATGATTTATACATCTTTCAACAGTAATATGTAAGGAATATTATTGATAGAATACATACTCTAGCTATTTATATAAATTATGACTTTTAGCCTAGGTGATATTATCTCGATAAGCTAACGTCATTTTCATTAAGAATGAAAGAATCATAAAATACTAAAAATCAATTACTTTAATACCGGTACTAGTTAATATCAAACAGGATGTTAGAATGAAAGAATCATAGAATACTAAAAATCAATTATTTTAATACCGGTACTAGTTAATATCAAACAGGATGTTTTTGGATATGTTTATCCTATGCCTATATATTTTTTTCTATAAATTGAAAATATTTTTCCGTTACCATGTTTATAATTTGACTATGCGTTATCTATTAAGTTATTATTGCTATCACGACAATACTAGCATTCTAGGTGCTAAAAGGAATCGTATTGAAGTAACATTAAAAATACTATAGCCAAAGGTTTCATTATTATTATCAATTATATCAATGGATAAAACAATATGAAATTTTACTACAAATATTATATAAATTGCTTGTTTAGCTTATTGCAAATGGAATATCTTAATGCCACTATTGCATCATACTAATCTTCTATAGATTTCAGGCATAATATAGACATAAGAATTTTGCTATTGGCTTTAATCTATAAGCACATTATATAAGAAATTAAACGGTAATCCTATTTATAAGTTTTGGTTACTTCAAATATATTTGTACACTTACTAAAAAGAAATTGACTCAAAATTTTGTCTCATTCGAAATATTAGCAGTGATTTGCAGAGCCATTCCAATTTTTTATGCCCAGTTTTATATAATTTATCGCTAAGCTACACTCTTGCAGACTTGTAACATTAAGAATTGAGTATTTTAATATCTGTCATTTTTCAGATTAAATTGACATATCCTATCACTGAGGTATCTAGGAAATGTATGACTTCGAGAGAATAATTTATGTATACCTATTACTACTTCATAGGGGATTAGTAAGATGAAAGTTCAATTATCAGATATCACTGAATTGAATATGAAATATTTAGAAGTTCGTTATCTTATTAGATTATGGATGCCTCTCTGCTGTATATCTACTTAAAACGTATTGAAAGAGAAAAAATCCAAGTATTTAATGGGGTCTACTAGTACTATTTCGCTGAACCTTGCATTATAAACAAATGGCCCCGCAAGATATTATGAATGAATTAACTAAAAATAGTACAAAAGATTAATTATTTCCACTTAACATTGTGTAGCTATTGGAAAGTTGCTCCCATTTCAATTTTTGACTAGATATCTATATATTATACTATCCAAATTTTAGTAATCATGCATTTACTTTGAATTTTTGATTAATTACAAGCCATTGATATAGATATCATTTACAATTCCATTTCATTTAGGAAATTCATCTTAAATTGACGCTGTCATAAATATGCCTTAAAACAGGAGCCAAGAAATGATATTCGAAATGATTGTGATTGAGTTTTATTCTTTGAATAAATCATTTGAGAAATAAAATTATATCTCATATCGATTATTTCACCACTAATATATGGCACCAAAGATGTTGCATAGAAGTGGTAGTATATAAATTACTGTGTAGCCATATCAGCTTATTTTACCGGCTATATTCGCGGATATTGTACGAAAATAAATTAAGTTAATGATTATTTATGAAAGCTTCGTATCTGTAATAATTAAAACCTGAAATTTATATTTAATTTAATTTTGCAACTTTCTAGGTAAGACAATGATTTTAAAGAGTACAATAATTTCATTTATTGACTTCGCCAAAGTTACAATATGCGCGTGCATAACAAATACAATTAAAACAACTATCTATGTCTATTGCGAAAATTCTATGTAATATCTTGTGGGCTATTAGTTTATAATGCAACGTTCGTAAGGTATTCTCACAGCAGTTCAAATTAGTCGAGTTGAAGAGAAATATACTAGCCTATCGCTTAATTTATTATGTGAATTAGTCAGCATATAAGCAAATAGGAAACGATGTTTGCAATGCCATAATATGTTTGAATACTAATTATATCAAGCGAAATAAGATAAATTTTAATTTCAAGATGAAACAAGTTATTATTCTGATTGGCTTTTACATAATCTTTATTGGCTTTACATAACCGAAGACCTCATATAACTTTCTGTATTAACTATTTTAGTAAGTCATTTAGCTGGATTTGGCCAAAACAAATTTATGGTGTGATATGATATTATTTGTCGGATTTTAAGGCTAGCGTGTTTTCGCGCCTAACTTATATATTTACTGCTTATTAGTCTCTATATTGCTAACTAAATAAGGATATCCTATAAATACGTATTTGCTTTAATTTACTCAGATTTTATTGGTTAATATCTGGAAGAAAAAGCTTGTATTATTGACAATTCAATCAACCTTAGCTATTGTTTATTTAATGTTCTAGAAGATACAATAGCCTAGTTTAACTTCGTGTTACGAAAAATTTTCTGGCCCTTCGAAGTCTTACAGATTATAAATACAAAATATCAAAAAAGGGCTTCAATCTGCTAAAATTACATTAAATCTTTTAAGAATTTATAGCAGCATTATATATCCATGGAACATGTATAAGGAATGTAGCCTTTAGATTAGCTTTAGAATCATCCTGCGACGAGTAATAGTAAAAATTAAGCTATCTTATCATGTAAACGTTCGTCAAATTATAATGTCTTCTTGTTTACTTTATTGTTTGGTAAAGATTAATTATTTTGCATCTAGATCCTTTAATTAATATTATAATCTGATGGAAATTCTATATAGCGTGTTACTGTAGCTTTTGCAAAGAGGGCGTTTCTATTCGGATAATTGCATAATTTACACTAAATAAAGCAATATGGGATACATTCCTAATTTGATGTAACGTTCTTAATCGCGGTTATCATAAGAGATATTAACTCTTATGAACTACTTTGTTTGTTTCTAGTTGTATTTATAATGACTCCAGCATTGTTACAAAAATATACTATTGAACGACTAATTTACAAAATGGCTCCGATTATACTTTGCTTGATACTTCTTTCAGTTTGTCCATTATTAGGTAAGCTTAAAATCCTAATTCACGCAGCAACTTTGAATTCTTGCAATATCTACTGATTTATTGTCTTCATTTTAATCAAATTTTGATCAGACAGATATTGTTTTATTTCATTTAAGATATTTAACTGAATGGTAGTGGCACTAGCAAATTTTAAAATTTTAGTTGTGAATTTTGACAATCAGTTATAATCAGATGGCACATTATTGGCCATCAATGGTGTTTAATCTTTCGAATCAAACTTAATCTTACTCTACTTTATCTCTTTAGCTATAACTCTAAAAGAAAAAAATTTTGTTTAACTAATTTGGCACACCACTGTTGAAAAATCATCTCGATATCAGCAATTACGCAACCAGTAAACATTTTATACATTAGCTTATACTTTACCAGCTAAACTAACGCTATCTCGCATTAAACTATCCTTTCAATCTCTTTCTATTTGTGAATTCATCTTTATAGTTTATAAGATCAGAACTTCGTAACACGTTTACCTATCATTAAATCTTGTCCGGGACTTGTACAGAGAATAGCTAGTTATGATGTTGCTATTAACTGCTAAATGCATATGATTTTTAAAGCCTTCTCTCAGTGTCCAGTGCAGTGCCAGTGCACAGGAAATCCTGTAACCACCGTAGCTTGTACTGGATCACAAATCACATCTCTTCCAATATCTACACAAAACTACGATAAAGTTACTAAATTGTAAGTATAATCATTTTATCAAATTACATTAAATTCATTGAAATTGGATTCATTTAGCAAAATAATTTATTTATTGAGATTTTTTGCTTGAAATTACAGCATTTTAGCTAATACCGCCGTCACTACTCTCCCTGTTAACAGCTTCAACAAGTTTCCAAACTTACTTCATTTGTAAGTATAACTCATATGCGCTTATTAGATTATAATTTCTTACCTATTTGGACTAATACTGCAAGCACATCATTGTTAAGGCAACTCATCTCGCCTTAATAAAATAACGTTCCATCACTCCTAATAAATGCACATAAATACAAGCCTTATACGAGTTTTATGCACTAGGAACTAACTAATGCCAGGTTATCGTAGTCAGTGCTATGTGAGAGAAGAAAGGATGAAAGAGGAAAGTTATTAATAGAATTGCGGCAGTGTAAATGATTTCTTCCATGTATATATTAACATACATTAGCATCAATGAACTAAAGCTATCATAGAGTTATACAGTACATTATAAACTCATCTGTAATTTGATTTTGAAATCTACTTGGAACGTCCGTAATTTTTATAAGACATACCGTAGAATAGAAATAATAAAGTCTGAGAGGGTGTAGCAGTATCTTACTGAATGATATCATTTTTGTTATAAATTATAAAAGATCTTCTGCAAGTTACGTGCTAAAAGTAATAAAATAAATTGCGTAGCTATGTTTCGTAGACGATTGTATATAACTAGTTATTTTACCTTAAATTGTAAAGTAGATATTCAGACTGAGGCACAGTTTCATACTGATGGATATTTCTAGATACATTAGTGAGTACTAATAGTAATGTAGAGAAGAGTGTATTTTTTTCAGGTAGAGCAATATTTTAGATAATGATATTATTTTATAGTAAATTATATAAGACTCTTTTAAGGATACGAATAGTAATGAAAGCAATTGAGGAAGAATGTGTTACTTTTCAGGTAGAGCAGAGTAGTAGTTTAGTTAATACCTTTTTTGTAACAACCATATATGGCTCTTGCTGAAGTACTAACGGAAAGAAAGTAACTGTGTAGCTAAGCTTCGCAGATTTTCATGTTTGAGATGTTGTTATTACGATTAATTGCAAAACAGACATAAAAACTAAGGGCCAGTTTAATGCTTATAGTTGTTGATAGCTATTTGTTTATCAATAGCTAATTACAAGTTCACAGTATTAGACTAGAGATTACTTTCTGCTCTGGATCCCTTCTTATTGAGCGCGTTTAATAAAGTCTGCACGAATTAAAAGAGGGCAACAGCGATAAAATGTATTAGAACTGAGACTAAGAAGGCAGGATGATTGAATCAAATTAGTCTAGAATTTATTCTCCAAAAAAATTATAATAAACCAGCTAGTTCAACTACATCTATAAAATAAAATATTGTAGATATAGTAAATAGAATGCATCGAGCAAAATGTAAATGATAAATTAGTTTACTTTGGTTAATTTTCTGTCGTTAGGAATAAATTTTAAAACAATGGCTTTGATAAGTTACTATTTAGTGCTAAATTTTAGATTAGCACATATAGGACAGCTTTTATTTCTTCAAGTTTGTCATGCAATCTTTATTTTGGTTTACATTTTCTGTTGTAGGTATTTGAGCAATAACCTAATTAGTGATATTAAAGTTGGTGCGTTTAATAATTTGTCTGCCTTATCGTCATTGTAAGTGGCACAAGTTTAATTATTATTTCCATTTTTCGTACCATTATTTGAACAATTCGTCGAATTGGTATTTATCGTCACATAACTTTTATTATGATTTCGTGCTCTTGTATTTGCTTTTTAGAGATTTATCTTCCAACAAAATACAAACTTTGCCAAACCTGGTGTTTAATTCGCTTTATTATCTTTCAGAATTGTGAGTAATTGTCACGGTACGAACTACCGTGAAGAAATAGCTATTTAAATTTGGTGAATATAATATAGTGATAATATATTACAACTAGTTACTTACAATAAGAATTACTCTAATTGTAAATGTTTTACTGTAAATTTAATGCTGTGCTCTAATGTGCACTGAAATGATTCTGTGAATGGACATGTTGTAGTCCGAACGTAAAAAATTAGTTCGTAGATGTTCTCACCTAAGTATTTTTATAAGATGACTCGTGAATGTTAGCTGCTGTAGAAGGGTATATAAACCCGTCAGATAGTTGAATAAAGCAGTTGTCAATTGTCTAGTTGAGTTTAACGTAGAAGCAAAGGCGTTTAAATTCTAGTGAGATAGTTAAGGGATACTGAATCCCGGAGACTATAGTAATTTAGAGATTTGTTTTACGTTATCCTTGTCACGAAGCTGGTTTGTGACAGTAATATTTTAAATGAAGTTAATTTTACTTCTTTACGTGCTGATGATAGTAACTAAAATTGTAAATATGTAACAAATTGAATAGGTTATTGATTAAATTTGCATGATTGGACTATTTATTTGTTGTATTAAGAATAATTTTTGAATTTAATCTTTAAATGTCATATTTTATTATATCTTATGCCAAACTTATCTTGAATTAATAATTACAGTAATTATGATTGTTTTTAAAGCCTTTTAACTTGTTCCAGTAAAAATTATTCAAAGACAAGATAAATTCAATATAAGGCAATTCACTCCGACAAATGCTGTGTATAATTGCTAGAAATTATTAAGCACGTAGACATTCGTCAAAATGATACTTTACTTTATTACTCTGCCATATAAGCTTTAACTATAGTTTAGTAAACCGATGAGAAAATATCTAATACAATGGAATAAGATATTCATTAAAGTGTAAGTTGCCATTAATAGCGTTGAAGCAGCAAAAGTTATAACTAGAACATGTACTTCTTAAATTATATTGCGAATAACTGCTTTATCCGCAGTAAATTTAAAGTATCTAAACGCTATCCAATACTAAGGAAGATTAAAATAGTAATGTAAAAGAAAAAAAAAATTCGCAGATATTATAGTCTAGTGCTGAAAAATTTATAACCAGTGCAAATGTACTAATTAAGAGACTGCAAATAATTGTTTGTCAAGAGTAACTTTTAAAGTACCTCAATCCAACTCGATAGTACAGAAAATTAAAGTTACTTATCGGTATTCAATTATGACAATGATAATATTTTATTACAGATTTAGAACAATCGCACATGACTACCCACATTCCTTAAAAAGTTTAGGCGGCACTTATTTCTTTTATATCTTCATTGAACTTGACTTGTATTGCTATACGAAATTTAAAACCTAAATAAGTGTTCCAGATTTAATTGATGTTCTTTTATTTTTCTGTCTGCTTGCTATCAGAAGTTAAATTGTATTTTTTAAATGTTATCATTAGGGATCTGTATAATAATAGTATTTCCTCAATTCAAGATCAAGCCTTGGCTGGAATGAAATTTCTATTAACATTGTACGGATTATGATATTAACTGATTAATCGATTGATTCTAGTTACAATAATTGCTTCTATATCATAATGATGTCGTATAATAATCGATAGTACCGATATCTGAAGCAAATTATACTATGAGGATGTGAAAATTTACATCTTTGTGTCACTGTTCTTGATTATGAATACTTTCGGTAACAACATTGAAGCATCATCTCCATTTATTTCTTGTTAGGCAACTCTTTAACAACAAATTAACGTCTATTCCGTATAAAGCTCTTGAACAATGCCTACTTCTTACCAAGTTGTAAGTAAAATTTTAAATCAAAACAGTAAACGTATCCAATCTATCCAGTAAATCCATGGTACCTGAATTTAATGGAACTAAATATTAAAATAGACTATTCTGCAAATTTTTATTTAACATTAATTAGAAATTTGAAATATAACAGCATAACCTCAATTGATAGTTCAAAGTTGGATCTACACAAATTAACCGTATTGTAAGTAAATATTGCTTGAGAAAATGAACTTTTTAGATAGTATTCATAGTATTTATTTATTTTCGTAATCATTTTTACAAGTATTACTGAAGATCTACTCCCAGTTCAATATGATCTTCATGCCATCATTCTTGTAAATTAATCTTGATATCTTGCCAGCATGGTAACTGGACTCAAATGACATTTAATAAATAGATGGTGTTAATTAATATGACGCCTTATTAGAGAATTAGGTTTTAACAAGATTGCTTCTGTTGGAAATATGGCATTTGATAATATACCAAATGTTCTGATGATGTATGTACGCCAGATATGATCAAATAGCTGGTACTGCACTATTTAGCAAACGGAAATTTTGCTCCAAGATTTAAAGAACATTTCAACTATTTCTATGTATAGTGATTTAACACATAACAACATTAAGACCATTACCCAAAGGATGTTTTCCAAAATTAAGAAATTAAAGTCTCTGTAAGTTTTGACTAATTACATCTTATACTAAGTGATAAGCTTAATATTACTATGTTAGCGAATCGTTTTAATGGCTACAGTATGTAGAAGTCCTTCTTCATTGAAACCAAATACAATTGCGAAAACTAATCTTTAAAATGCCTTATTGCCATTTAGGTCTCTTTCTAATAACAAAATAACATATATTCCGAATGGTTGCTTTATGGGGTTTAACTCGTTGACCAACCTGTAGGAATAAGATTTTTGTTCTGTTTGTAAAATTATTACTATACATAATAAGAAAATCTACAACTTTATATTGCTAATAAATTAGTTTGCATCTCTGCTGCATTTGGTATTTATTGAAATAATTAGAAACGCTTTAACAATTTCCATAAAAATAACTTTAATGCATTTGATTTTCAATCAAACTTTGGTTTAAAAAATTCTGCAGGGACTTAAGTAATAACCAAATTACCACGATTAACCAACAGAGTCTCGGATCATTACCTAGCCTTACGCAGCTGTACGCCAAATAGACATATCTTATATTGAACGTATCTTTTCTGCGTATAATTTATAGATAATTTTTGAGTTATGATTGCTTGTATCCTTAGGAAAATAATTCGTTAATAATTTTAATAGTGCATTCATTTAATTTATGTATTTTTCGGCAGATCGCTGGGCTCTAATTTGATTTCGTATATTGCGGATTCTAGTTTCAGTTCCATGCCCAAATTAATGGATCTGTAAGTTTAAAATACTTATTTGTTAGGATTGAAATTTTAGGGTTTCAATTTTAATTTATCGATTATTTATGCTGAGATTTTTAACAATCAATGCAATTTTTTTGCAATGATTTCATAATGAGGTCACATATTTTATCGTCCATAAATAAAGCAACTTGGGTAATAGGAACCTAATTTAATTTTTAAATTTTAGTTCGCTAAATCATAACCGAATACAAATGATTTCAAAAAATTTGCTTTATAATCTGAAGTCTCTCCGTTATATGTAAGAATGGATTAGCGTTAAGACTCAACTGAATAATATTACACTGTTATTTGCAATCTTCAATCTGTGCTAAAAAATCGTCTCTGCCGTTAGAAAAGATAAGCATAGCATCAATTTCATGCCAGATTTTAGAAATTAGCTTAATTTATTATTATCTCTCCAGCATTTTTCAGAGCAATTGTATTCAGAAAATCGCAGATAATGCTTTTAACCAAACACCAGGCTTGCAGATTTTGTCAGTTTAAATAAGATTTAGATAAGAAAATATTAAATATATAAAAACATTATGTATATTTTTATCAAATAGTATTTTAAATTTTTATTGGCTGTCCAAACTATCTTAATCTAAAGATTACTAGACAATAATCGGCTAACAGTTATTGGTGACAAGACTTTTTCCGGATTAGGAAATGTGACGTTTATGTAGGTCTACAGCCCATATACTATGTAACAGCAGATAAATTATTTTCGCTTCATCGTGATCAGTTATGCCAATTTTTTAAATTTTATGGTGCTCAATGTATACTGCTTAACATCCTCCTAATAAGAAGAAATTTTATCCTAGAAATTTAAGAAATAACTATTTGGGTTGTATCTCCACTAAAGCATTTACAATGGCAACCAAATTAAAAGCTTTGTTAGTTTAGATCTATGATTAATTCCATAACAAAATCCAAATTATCGAAATTTTGTTTGACCGGACAAGTTTAAAAATATCTTTTGATTTACCAAAAACTTAGAAATAGCAACTATTCAAAAGCTTGTTGTAATATTCCTGCTCAAGTGGCCTGTAACCCTAGGGCTCCTGGAAATTGTACAGGAATTTCACCGACAACGTGTGCAAATTTCAATGTAAACCCACCTCCAACAAGCATGACCTGCAATGCTAAGTAATCTTTATAATGTAGTACCGTTTTTAAAATTATTTGTTGTAATTGTTACAATATTAATCTTGATCTCGCTATAAAATTTTTACAAAACCAATTAAAGACCAGCCACACCCCCTTCCACAGTAATAATTGCAACTAGTACCGACGGAGCCACTCCAACATTTGCTTGGGCAAATCAACTTCTGATCTTTGTTGCTGCATCTTTAAATATCCTTCTTTATTGCACTTCTTAACGGCTGTCTTTCAAATAGAATCAAAGCAGCGGACGTGAAATTACTTCTAACTTAGCAGTAAACATACCTAATTTGATTTATTGTAAAGTTTGTTAGATTTTACATTGGTATACCATTATTATGGCTTCCTAACTAAGATGTAAAATAAGTTATGATATAGATCATTCTCTTGCGTTACTTGTATAATTATCGCTGGCTCAATAACTTTAATTGATTGCATTAATAGGATAAAAATTCATATTTAGAAAAATAAAACTAAGTTAAATTCTCCATCTCTTGCTTTATTTAGCCACTGAGTAGGATTGTACAAAAATGTGACCGTAAATGCTGTCTAGTTGTAGCGACGTAAATATTAAAACTGCAGATAGGATACTTGCTTAACCCCTTATTTTGAGTTTTTAGTAACTGCATATCATCGCTGATTCCATAATATTTACTTGGGTAGCTAAATACGGAAATAAATAATCTAGCTATAAGTCTTAGCAGTTTATAGTCGTTACTCATTACGCATGAAATAGCATGGATAAAGTCAAGACTTTCTTAAAAGATTTTGCAACATTTCGGTATCACGGTACGAACTACCGTGAAGAAATAGCTATTTAAATTTGGTGAATATAATATAGTGATAATACATTACAACTAGTTACTTACAATAAGAATTACTCTAATTATAAATGTGTTACAGTAATTGTAATGCTGTGCTGTAATGTGTACTGAAATATTTCTGTGAATGGACATGTTGTAGTCCGAACGTAAAAAATTAGTTCGTAGATGTTCTCACCTAAGTATTTTTATAAGATGACTCGTGAATGTTAGCTGCTGTAGAAAGGTATATAAGCCCGTCAGATAGTTGAATAAAGCAATTGTCAATTGTCTAGTTGAGTTTAACGTAGAAGCAAAGGCGCCTAAATTCTAGTGAGATAGTTAAGGGATACTGAATCCCGGAGACTATAGTAATTTAGAGATTTGTTTTACGTTATCCTTGTCACGAAGCTGGTTTGTGACATTCGGCTTCACTGTCTGGGTTCTTAAATATAATAGTGCACCTGATAAAGGAAATACTCGGAAGATTGCAAATCAAACGTGATATTATTAGCGAAATTCTTTTTGCCAATATTGAATTGCTTTTATCGCTAATTTTATTGCATCCTATGCACATTTAACATATTGTACAGTTTAACGAAAATGATATAGAAAACAGCTATGACACTTTTATAATACACTTAATCCTGAAAAATATTGCATAGTCCTCTGGTAAAATTACAAATTATTCGAATCTATTGAATACATTAAGTAGTGGTAATGGGTGAATAAAAGTAATGAAAAATCGGAAATAAATCTCAGCTGAATCATTGGTAAGTTAGGACATCATATACTGTACAGTACATATTAGCTCTACTGTAATATACCTCAAAGTAATTTAAAGACATACATAATCAGCATCGGAGTCGTAGCGGACATTATATTGAAAAATAGAATAAATCCTAATTAGCTGTGGGTTAGGTAAAGATATCCTCAGTCAATATACTGTATTAAAAGTATGAGTCTGTTGAGACTGCTGACTTAGCATCACAGATTCTTCAGTATACGTATTTCAAGTAGAGATCCTGCTAGTAATGAAGAAGTTCTAAGGATTACGTAATCATAGGCTACTGATACCGTATATATGGATATATAATAAAATAGCAGAGGTGAGCTATAATAGTTTATTCTAATTTCATTCATAAAATTGATTTGATCTATTCTCTATGACTTAAAGCCCTGGGGCATCTAATGTGAACATTCTTCTTACATTGTATGCAATGACTCCTTTAACTTTGTAGTGATTTAAAATAAGCTATAATTCTATAGTAAATGTTTTTTTGTAATACTTTGAATGTCGGGGTAGTTTTAAAGCTTTGCAAGCGCAATCCTTTCTGATAATAGTTTTAACCCTGCAGTCACGAAAAAAAATAATGATAGCAATAACATTCATATATTACACCATACCGTAGTATCACTTAAATTAGCATAACTTAGAACGCAAGTAGATATTTAGAGTAGAAAGCAAATGTAGGTGTAGTACTTTTCCACTATAATTATTTCAAGGAAATATTCACATCTGTTACCTATCTGTAAGAAAATATTTTATAGATACGGTCTAGAAAATCAGTTTTTAAGGGCTTAGCTTTCGAGTAAATAAATCCATTTTTCACGCCACCGAGCTTAAGTGAATTTTATCAATTTAAATCGTCGTATTGGATACTTTGCAACATTCTCCGTACAAGTTGTATTCACCAATAATGAATTGTCGGTAAGCTTAGACGTGGATATCATTCTTTAGAGGATTACAAAGAAGACTTTTATAGAACTGTATTGATAGATTTAATATCTAAAATTATTTTAAAACATGAGTCTTGCTTTTATCTTGCAGAGCGGAAAGCATTATCACCATTTGTATAGATCATGCTGACTAGAAATTGCTACCATCGCCACGCAACAATAGTTCCCTAATGTAGAAATGTCTTAGTAATTTCGATAATCAGCAACAAAACTGCATCATCAAAGTCTTGCTAAATTTAAATTTGGCTCTTTTGTATCACGTAAGAAAAAATGGCTAAAAAAGAATGCACATCAATTTTAACTGTCCAACTCAAGCTACGAACATGCAATCAAAGATAACGGATAGCCCCATCGCTTACTAAAATCTAAATATTGATATAAAAATCGTAGAGATACAATAATTATACTGCACTATCGTTATTTGTAGTAAAGAACATTATGATTAGAAATGTTCAATTAGCTAGGCATCATTATTTATTCGGCGCTAAATTTCTATTTATAGTGATACTCGTATTCTAAAACCATTGAATTTTAACCTAGGTTGGCGCTGGCGTGATGATAAAGAATCCCTTCCCTCATAAGAGTTGTGACTATGCATATCTCGATGCCGAATTCTAATCAGTTTCATTTAAAGGACATTGAAACAAGATTTAAAATCAAAAGTGCTTTGTCTTTGCTAATTCAGCAATTCTTCAAAGTTGCGTTATATTTTAGTTATTAAATAATGTCTATCCGTCCTTCTATAGAAGTCTGATCACTTTTTCTACCCCATCAAGACCATACTTAAACTAATATTTTTGCATCTCCTCATTGTCATTACGTAATAAAATTACGAACTGACATTGCACAGACAACATTCCCAAGCGATGCTCATAATTGTGCTAGTCAATAACACATAAATAGCCACATATTGTTTTACTACCCATTTTACTCTCAACAATGCGATGGATTATTTTATCGTAAATAACAAATTAATCAATTACAGCCATAAATAAATTTCGATAGACATGCTTCATATTTCTAAGTCAGTGCGCCTGCAAACAGTAAGGAAACTGATTAACAAGCTATAGTAATATAAAATATTAGTAGAAGTGGTAGAAATAGCGTAAATGAATGATATTAAACAGATAATAAAAATTTCCTGGTGGTATCATTATTTAACAGCGGACCAGAATCAATAGCAGCGGTTTCGAAGCGTATTAAATTATATTTTCTTAATTTCTTGTTAATATATCAGCATTGTTAACCATTCAGTTGTGCTTCTATTGCCACGAATAATGCTAATGAGATAAAAGTTAGGTCAAGTTTACACCAATTTACTATCATTACGTCATTTTATTACAGTGTAAGACAATTGACGAGTATGCTATTTTGAAATAACTTAAAATAATATACAAGTTACTAATTAAAGCAATTTAGCAACTGAAGTACTGAAATATTAGGCTAGATAAAATAAATTAAATAAGAGTCCTTTTATATTAAAGCACTTTCTTTAATAAGACTCTCATATTTTAAAATTCTAACAGTATTCCATGCGATCTATATTGAAAAAAAACCTCTAAGACAAATACTTCTAACTTATCTCTCTTCGTGTAATTTTAACTTTCGTTCCTAGAAACAAACAGGTGATAAAATGATCTAATTTGAATAATTAATTGTAGTAATTTTCTTAGAATGATGCAATTTAAAATTTCTTATTTGATACTTTACATCTTTAACATTCAATTACACGTGATGAATTTCTGTTCGGAAATGTTGGTCCGCTCTGTTAGCTTATTGTTTTTTAAATCTTCTAAACTGTCTCTCCTATGGCTTTTAAAAATGTTTCTAAATCGAAATGAACTTTACTTATAATTCACACTTACAAAGACTACAAAGTGACTTTAGGACAAGTAATTATCTTATTTTTGTTCGATATTATACCTCGGAAAAGTTTGGTAATTTCGTTTCTTTTAATAAAATATGTTGCCTTAGGCTAAGTTTTATAACTTTATCTACGACGTACTACTTCAGTTAATATTGATTTCTTTTAAATTAACTAATTTTTCAATAAAGCTTATGTTTAGTTTTTGTCTAAGTGTGAATATTGGTTTACTGTAACCTTTTGCAGATAGAAAAATATGAGGTTTTGAAATCTGTTGCAGGTTGCTTAAGAGGGTGAATTTGATGGTTAGCTGCAGTATCAGTTTTTGGAGTCGTTTTAATTTCTTTATTGCTTGAATTAATTTTTGCAGCCATAGAAGATAAAAGATCTACTATTACCATGGAAGACAAATTAAATGTGCCATAGCGTATCAATTTTTAGCAGTAGCAGATAAAGATTTACTCATCTCACGGATTGAAATGGGAACGTATCATAATTTTACTAACTTGAAGTCGAGGCAACAGTAGGACACCTTATAAGTTATTCATATAGAGGGTAGAGTCAATTTGAATCTAAACCCTAATATTAAGGATAATAAAGAAATAGAATATAATTAAAATAATTGATTTAATGATAGCTTGTTATTCCGCCCCTTTACGAAGGATGATGAAATCGCTTGTCTTTATGATGCTGCAGTTTGGCTATTGATACTAAAGACTATTATGTTTGATTTATCAGAAAGACGTATCTTGGACGGGCAATAATGTAATACGGGTCGTAGATTGTCTCTCCATATGGACTTTGACTACAGTATAAACTGATTCTGGATTTAGAATATACGAGAAGCATAAAGAAATTCAGATTATAATTTCAGCCCTAGTTAAAATGGTTATTTTTATTGACTTCTATCAAACTGATGATCATCCCATTGGACATTAACTAGCTCTTTACCGTATGATATCATCTTACGTTGAAATTTAACAATTCATTAATAGCAAGGACTTATAAAAAATTTACTATTCTGAATTCTATTTAATCCTGAAGGGCTACCCATTAGAAAATAATAATTAACACTTCCTTGCTTTATTATTGACTGATTCCATCTATAGCCCGGACAATGAACTAATAGTTTTAAACATCGCATTATCAATGACTTGCCTTGCAAATTGATACCTTTCACACGGTGACTAAAATCAGTTTCATTGATTTGAATTAGTTTGATAGAGCTCTAAGAGGGCTCTTTCCTCTGGAAATTTTAGTACATCTGCTATTTGGTTTATATAGCACATAATAAATAGGCTTATAGCTTACAAAATTTGAAGTATCGTTTCATGCTACATTAATTTGAAAGTAAAATTTTTAAAATTGAGATAATATGCCGAGATTGTGATTCAAGCAGGTATTAAAGTAATCGTCATATTTTCTCAATAGATCTCTTGTTTGATTTCATGGTCGGGGCCGCAATGCGGAATATGTCAAAAGCGATTAAAGGTGCTAGTCTGATCATATAATAGCTTATTTATTATTTTCACTAGCTTACGAAAATGCTTATAAATTAAAGTTATGGTTTTAGTAACGTTTCCAGACAATGCCACAATTTCTTATTATAGTATGTCGATCTTTGTCCCTTGAGATTAGTTACTACGTGATAACGAAACCCAAATCGAATTTCGAAAGATTCGACTTTAGATATAGTTCTTTGGCAATAATAATGACTAATTACTGCCTTTAGATTATTGGAATATTTTTGCATGTTTTATTCATGAGAAGAATTACATCATGATTAATTGGTCCACGTCACAAGGTGAGCGCGCTGGATGATTATCACCAGATTTTGTACGCTACTATTCGCACTGTGTAATTATTTAATTGCAAAACAGAAACGAACTAACTTGAATTTTAATATGTATACGACAATAAATGACTTTTGCTTACTGCATATGCTCACTATTTACTGTATGACTTGTAGAGATTGAAATGGTATGTGAAGCTAAAGCAAGAAAGTTGTTCCAGAGAGATTTTCTATGCCATTCAACTAATAATTGACCTTTAAATACAATTACTTTAGCTAGATTAATTTCTTTGCCTTCCTGTAATACAATCTTAAAAACAATGAAAATGATTTTGGTTATTTTGATAAGTAGTAATTATGTAAGAACAATATTGTAAACATAATTGGATAGCCTAAATTGTTAAGATACTTAAGAAATACGACTCTACTCCAGCGAATAACATTCCGTAAAGGAGTAAAACTTCGTTTTCCTCTACTACCTACTAGTTCTGTAATATAGGCTAACTAGAGTGGTCATTTTGGACTATCTAAAGAATTGAAGTAGATTAAACTGATCATGATTTATCATTTCGCTAGCGAAAGGCAATATAATTTAACAGGAATATAATTAGCAAACAAGACAAAGGCAGTATTTATATGACTAATATTGTCAACAAAGTGCCGGCAGCGAGATAAACCAATTTTATTAAAGTCGTTCGAACGATATTATATTAGATTGAAATTGACCGTTATCCTGATATTAATGGCACTTAGGACGTAGGCTTTTTGCCAAAGTGAAGTATTTCGGCTAGGAACTAAAAACCTGTAATGATTACTATGGCATCATGCCATCGAAAGATACCTATCAGAACTAGCATTGATGTTGAAATAACCCGCAACATGGTTTCCTAGGTGATATTTTCGATGTAAAACATTACAGTGGTTGCTATAGAAGATCAGGTGATGGAATAAGCTGACGATCAGCTAATACTGTTTCCAAAGCGATCAAGTTTCTCTTATTTTAGAGTATAATTGGCGCATTTTGCTAAGATTTCAAAGCATGTCAACAAATTATGTTGTAGTAAAAGATTCCATAGTTGTATCCAAATTATTTTTACACCATTATACCTATAAAATAGTATTAGAGGTATAGAGTGGTCTAGTCTATTATTGTTTGCTATTATTACTTATCCCTAATTACATCATTTTTAAAGTTCGGAGTGAGAGTTGAACACTGTACTCAGTGGCAATCTGTAAAGTTGAAGTCTTTCATTGAGTTATGGACAATAGTAGAAGCAGACACATTTACTACAATTTTGATTGGATTATTGTTCAACGGCAATATTACAATGTTCGAATTTGCAATCATCAATTTACCCGGTTTACTTTTTTTAAATTATTCGCAAGCCATGTAGCTAGTAGTAAAAGAAAGAAAACATTTATCGTATTTCTATTTTATAACCACTAGAATGAACTTTGACTAGTATGGCGTGATTAAAATCACAACAGGAGATTGTAGCCATTCAATCGATTTCTACTGTGTTCGTATAACCTTACAATACTCACCATTGCTTGTTCTTACTATCGACTATGACTTACTGTACTTTGCACAAGTCTCTGTTTGTTTACGAATTTTTCTATATAATAAAATGCAAATTAAATTCAAGGGTTAGTGGCAAAGGATAATGGTATTGAACAACTTTGAAAAATGAACGACTATTTAAACTTTATCCAACATCGTAATTCATAGTATTCGGGTTGTAAGATAGGACTAAAAATAGTCATGATAACCTTATGGTTTGGATCATATGATACATAATACAGTAATGGATATCCCCATCTATTCTATTTTGATGGAATTTTTAACTGGCATGATGACATACGAGTAGTTCACTTTCAGCCAGTGTTCTCTACCTGAATGGTGTACTTATTGAAAACATGACTCGTCATGCTGATGCTAGGTTTCAACAAGAAACTCAACAGGCCTGCCCAGGATTAAAAATAATTGTGAACATGTCTGCCAGGGTCATTCATGTCCTTCACAATGAATATTAAATATGCTATAAAGTGAGTGATCTTTAAATTGATCTTCTATTGACCGCTAGATCTCCTGTAGGTGATTGAATGGTGGTTGCTTAGCGATAGATTAATAGGGCTATTTTTAGATTGTATTTTTTAATCATATTAATTTAATTGGCCTTTATACCACTTAGAAATGGATCTACTCCAAATAAATGCCGTCATTTATTGAAATATGGACAAAGAAAGTCATTGTTATTTTAAGCTATGGAATGAGCCCTGCCCACGGATCCTGATTCTATATAAGTGTTGCACTTTGCCACCAGGAATTAAATTGCATTTGTTAATTTGCTTCGGCAGTTCTTCATCGGCTGAAAAGTTACTCAACAAATCCACAATGCATCCTTCAACTTTGACTGTTTTTCTTTGCTTGACTGCGTTTCCCTTATCAGGTAGTAAGATATGATCTATATAGTATACAGGTTGCAATTCAGGATAACATGCGTATGCATAGATAATTTGACCATATTGAGTAATAAATGCTTCTAAACTGAGTGGCTTAACTTTAGCAATTGCCATATCTCATCACTAGCTGACGTATTTTCGATAAATTATGGATTCACGTTATAAAAACGGTGTACTGTAGCTGATCTTAATAATTTTTGTTACCATAACTATATTTAATTTTTCACTTATACAGTAGTTCTCCAAGCGACTAGTCGTAGAAATTGTCTTTTAGCAGGAATTTACCTTCATCAGAATTTATTTGAGATTCTGATAGTGATTAGGGTTAGATAAAAACTATATATTTCTGGTATGCGTATTTGTGTGCGTGTATTTATGAAGTAATAAATGCATTGCTAATAAATAACTCAATTTACATTTCAATAGTCTTGTCACAATGCCCTAATGGTTGCCTTTGCGGCAATTTTCATACGGTTAGTTGCGCTGGATCCGATATTATAACAATGCCATTAACTTCGTCGGTTATGCCAAACATCAAGTCATTGTGAGTATGAATTCATTACCAGCTCTTATTAGCATATGCAAATCGATATGTTAGCGTATGGATTGTAATCGTAAACAGTTTTTCTTCCCTTCATGTTGAAATACGTTAATTAATCATGAGATATACATCATTATTTGTAATGGCCATGACTTTACCATTTAGTACTTTGCTCTCTTGGAATGCTGCTTTTAATTCATTTTCTAAAGTCATATTTCTATATATCTAAATTGATGACAAGATGTCTACTGACTTTTAATTAATTGACGGTTGTAAATTGTTCTTTCCTTTCATTCGATAGTATTTTAACACATACGAACGTAGCTACAATTCCATCAGCGAGCTTTATCACATATCCGAACTTAAATTATATGTAAGTTTATGTACTCATAGTGATACAATTGACGAAAGATAAGACGCAAATAAGAATAATTGCTCTGATAACTTTTTTCAATACGCATATCAAATTTAATGGCTCTAAATATTCCCAATTTAAAATACAGAGGTTTAAAGTATAACAAAATTAATAAAATCGAACCAGGAGCTTTCAAAGGATTATCGAAACTAACGACTATGTAAGTACTTTGACACTGCTTATGCAAGAAGCATTGGTGTGATACTAAAAAATGTTAACAATGTTATGTGGAGAATGTGTGGCATTTCATTTTATTTAGTAATATAAATTGACTGCTGCAAAAAATTATTAGATAATCAAATTTGTCGTTGTAAATCGTATTCTATTACAGAGATTTTACCGGTAACAAATTACAAGTTATTGAGAACAATTTATACGCTAATTCGACAAATTTACGCAAATTGTAAGTAGCTCTATAATGCTATAGTAAAAATTTAATTAAGTATTAAATATATTCATAATTAGTTTCATACATAATAATCTTAACGACTTACATCCGGTGTGTATTATACTTCAATTTACTGGTATTAATGCATTTTGTTTTATTCTAGGAAATTTGATAAAAATTCAATAACGTCAGTTAAGAATCAAGCCTTTAATGGATTACATAAATTATCTATGCTGTAAGTAGCATTGAAATAAATACACAACTGCACATAACATGAAGAAGAAATTACTAGATTATGAAATCTTATGTACATGAATATTAAATAGAAATAACTATTATCCCACAGTTCGTTCAGTAATAATCAACTTCGTGAAATTCCTACTATCGCATTACATCCTTTAAGCCAACTAAACACACTGTAAGTTATATCGAAGTTTTCGATATTCCTAGTAAAGTAGATAGCTGTTATTTTAATTGGTTTATATTTACTTCTTGAATATCTAGAATATTGGATAATAACCAATTATCGCGCATTGATGATGAGAGCTTTAAACTACCGAATTTGCAAGAACTGTAAGTTAAAGTAAATTAGTAACGATATCTAATAGTGAGCATAATCAGAAATACAGTATGTACTAGTACACCATTTCCAGCTGCATATTACTTATTGTTTACTTTTTTTTCTTTTTTCATTAAGTTTATATATAAACCATTTTTTAATGATTAATTATTAAATATACTAAATAATTTTACTCTAAATGTAGGCGATTGTTCCATAATTCCGTCATGAATATCTCCGATAGTGCATTTAAATGGAATTCTAACCTTAAGTACTTGTAAGTATCAACATGAAAATACTTCATTAGTTTCCTTATTTAATGTGTATTTGCATAGTTATCAAGATTTTGCGAATAATATTAAAAGAGGCTAAAGGTTAAATTTATTTCACTATAGAGGACTAAGGTACAATAAACTTAATACCATCAATCAAAAGACTTTTCAGCCGTTATCTCATCTTATGGAATTGTATGTGATATTTTAAATAACTATACAGACAGCTTTGCTATATATAGGCATCCAATTTTTAATGCTTCCAATATACTTTTTTAGATATTTAAGTAAAAACGAAATTACTTCACTAAGTGCTGAATTGTTTCAGAATCTTAACAATCTGCTAGCCTTGTAAGTAGAAATAATAGCATTTTGTAAAACATTATTCTTTTGCTATTGAAAAGATTTAATTTTTTATCATTCACGATACGATATAATAACTTAATCTATTTGTTAATCTCTACAGAGATATAAGTAATAACCATATCGCTAAAATTTCGAACAATATTTTCGCCCCTATGCGAAATTTAAGAAGACTGTAAGTTAATCTTTCAACATAATAAACTAGTTTAGCGGAATATTTAATAATTTATAATCTGTTTCTTTAGCACTCGATTCTGTAGCAGTAAAAACACTTTCGATTTAGCTTCCAATCAAATATATTGTATTTGTTTACCCGTAGGAATTTATCTTACACTAAACTGACTTCAATCACCAAGACAAGCTTCGGATCTATGCCTAACTTAATTCAACTGTAAGTGTTAGTAAATTAGCGGCATTCTTCGTTGTTTACAGCATCATTCAAACTATTAATTTTATCTTGCTGTTATTTCAATAGAATTTTAACCAACAACGAAATATCGAGGATCGAGGACGCAGCATTTACGAAAATGAAGAGCTTAACTGAAATGTAGGTTATCTTATATTCATTTTAATAACTAATAGCCTAGACTGAATTCGTAGCTGTGGTTTTAATTTGTGTAAGAACTAGCAAGTGTTGCTGAAATAAAATTGCTAGCTTTATCTTAGCTTTAGAATAATCATAGAGGAATAATGATTAAGAAAAAATGAAATAATATGCTATTTCTCATTTATTAATCAGATACTTGCAAGGAAATAGGTTAACTACTGTCAATTCAAAAGTTTTCATCTCCTTATCAACACTCCAAAAACTGTAAGTGTTCATCGAGAATTAAAAGTGTATTTTTTAGGTCTTAGCTTATTTATTATTAAATTTAGGTATAACATTAAAGTTATGAAATAGTAACGTATAATTTATTTCTTTCAATAGGGACATATCTAATAACTGCCTGTATGACATCAAAAATAGTGCCTTCAAAAAATTGAACAATCTGCACAGTCTGTAAGTCAAGCTTCCATTTCAAAAATTATGAATTCCATCGAACGAGTTTTTGATGCTGTTACTGCTATACTGTAGGCATTAATTAATTATATGCTATTGATTTCATTTGTATTAGAAATTTAGGAAATAATCACCTCTCTATTATTCGCCATAATGCTTTCGAAGGATTGCTAAAGCTTTATGAATTGTGAGTGCATTATTGTATTAGATATGCTAGAATTTTTAATGAAATTGAAATCGGATTATAAAGTACCCTAATCAAAATATCACTTCAATATGATAGAAATATGTTGAGGACCAATGTTACATGTGTGCACAAGGATGCATTTGTCAAAATGCCAAATTTAAAAACTCTGTAAGTATTAAAAATTAAATGTTCCTATACGCTATCTTTTAATTTATAGCTGATAGTACGGTAATTATTAAGTATAAATATTCCCAATTAATTATAATCTACTTAATATATAGAATAAGTCATTCAGCTGCTGTATGTTGCAATCTTCCGACTCAAAAATCCTGTAAAGCTTATTCTGGCAGCTGCGAAAAAGTGAATCAAAAATGCCATAATAACATGCCAAAGCCGGCATTATGCCACGGCAGGTAATTTTTAGCATTTCTTCTTAGTATCAAATACAACTATCTATTCCGTACAGTTTTTAGCCTTAATCATATGAAGATCGTTATTATAATAATTGAAATAGAAGACTTTTGAATATTTATCTAAGTTGTCAATAGTAAATAATATACGTAACATCGTGTATGTATTCTAGCAATTAGTAAATATCTTAAATATTATTTTCTATTCATGACAATGCTAGTAATGTATCGGAAGACGTAATTTAGCCATAAATTAACCTATTAATCTTAAATTAGCAAGATTTACATCAGAATGGTACAACACACCCGAATTAATAATTCAGTTCTGAGACCATAATAGTCTGTTAGCAGTTGCTAATATTTTAGATTGTTGATTAATGACTCATCTATACTTGAACCAATAAGTAAATAGACGACGTTGTAAACTAGTACGGTAAACGCCCAAGATGACCAACTTACTATTTTTAGCCCAAATCTTTAGCGAAAAAATTAATGACGACTGATAGACCTGATAGTAATATTATGCGACCAATAGTAACAGTTAAATATGTTTTTGTTTCATTTAGTCTCTCTTTTAAATGATGCAGATTTATTGCTATTTCCTATCAAATATTACCGTATACCAACTGAGAAAATTTGGATAGTTTCGATTTGAATAACGCAAATATATAAAACCCTTTATCGTTATATAGCTACTTCTCTCAATAAATGAATGAATGATTTATGACTTACTTTATTCCCTAATTAGGCTAATTTGCGAATTTTATATTGTGATTGTTAATCTAAACCATATATCGAATGTGTATTTCTTATTTTAGACCTTTAAAAAGTTTTTCCAATGTCAGATCAACATCGGCCCCCATGGTATATACTACAACGAACAAAATTCAAACAATCATCAAGATAGAACAAACAAGTGGAGCTTGGTCAATCTTCGCTCGGTCTCAAGTTGACTTGATTATTTTATCGGTTCTTTCGTCTTATTTCCTGCATATGGTTTAAGTATCTTGAAGTCAAAGTCTGTGAAACCTTATCACTCGCCACAATGGAATCTATTTTTGAAAATGCCTTAGTAATCACCTTTTACATATAAGCTTTGAACATTGTAACAATTCAAAAAATCATAAAAATAGAAAATGCAAATAAACGTCTATTGCTGTAACGTGATGGAAGAAAGTCGAAATCGGTTGGCCTATTGCCCCGAAACTTTTTTGTAAGTTTGGAACTTAACATCATCAAGCAAGCTTTCAATATTTCGCTTAGGTAATAGCAAAAAAAAAATGATAGAGATGGGCCATTGCTGCGCATTAATGAAAAATTATTAAAGGTCTTTCTACCCACTTCAGAGTGGCCAATCTTTGGTTGATGTTGCAGTTATAGTATTAAAAATAACTCTTACTATCGCATTATAAATTTGGTACAGTCAAAGTTTTTACAATTGCACTTGAATTTGGCTAAGTACGATCTTTTAATAGACTTGTTAACTTTGTAATCAATTGGGTAGCGTAGAACTTCTTATAATGTCATAATTTACATTAAAGAATTCAATATCATTATATGTTTACGCTATCATCTACTTGATGCTGTAACATCAATTAGAATTATCGAGTATAGTGGCTAGACAGCTGAATATCTACAATTATGGTTTCGCCATCAGTTCAGTTATGTACAATATCCTCTCTTAGCTGACATTTCTAATTTCTAATTTATATTAACACTTCATTCAGCAGCAATACGCAATAAAATAGATTCCTGCACCTTAAATGTTTCACCTTATTACATGCTAATCAAAATTCAGTTATCCTTTTAAAAATTAACAGAAAATTTGCAATTATATCTGTGTTAAATATTCGAAATTAATATTTGTATTAAATAACGAATACTTTAGTGCATTAATTGGACGCTGATTTTTAGCTGCTATTGCACTTTAAACAATATACGCGTATTTCTTATTATTAATGTATATTACACGATATTTTATTCAAGAAAATCTTCAAGTTGAACTTTTAAATTTCACTTCTAATTTATTATTTGATGTACGATAAATTTCTTACGATATGAATCGATATTTTCCCTACGATTATCGGATTATATTTACTACAAATAAACTTATGGCAAGCATCACTATAAGCTTAAAATTTGCGTGGGAGTTATTGATAATATAGATCTCAAACACGGACTTAATGAAACTGATCCAATCAGTACCTACAGAGGTCATCTAAGTATATATTTACTACCTGAAATTGTCTAAGTTATTTCGAATATTAACGTTATGCTATCAAGTTTATAAATTTAAAACTTGTGGCATAGTGTCCAAAATTTATCATCTAGAGTGCATTGAAAACGAAAGCCACCAAAAGCTTATACGTTTCATAAATTGGTGCATTCCAGAGGCATACCATAATATGTGCGATTTTTGCTTGCAATACTAAAGCAAAGATATAAATAGTAGAATATGATCAAAGTCAATTTCAAAATTAATCTGCCTTTGTATCATAATATTTTACAGTTTAGGATTAGTTGAATACGTTATGAATATTTAAGCTTTGCATTTGATTACCTTATTGCTTTTACATAATAATAATGTAGAATTAAGAATGCTATATTTAGTATAGTATTGCTGATTACTGCAAATAAAAGATAGTCGAAAATAATTCATCTATGAGGAATCTAGTTAGAATTCTCGCTTATGAAAACTTTTTGCGAGCCTTATCAGTAAATAAGGTAATGAATCATTTCATACTCACAAGGTCTTACTCTCGTATGTTTCTATAAAGTAATTGTAGAGTTTTATCAAGATTGCTATAGATCAAGAACTGAGTGTAGGTCAATCGTATAACATTTTTTATCCTAATACCTTCAAAGCTTAACTATATAAAAAAAGCAGTTCATTCATATTCTTTTAAATGAAAAAGCCTGCAATAGTCATCAAAGCAGCTTAGAAATGGATGTGTAGTTTACGATAACATTTTGTTTTGAACTGGTTAGAAGTATGAAGTACTACTTTAGGAATTGTTAATGATGCTATTATACTAAGTTTATTACGATATTATGACGATATAGTAATATATTACAAGTAAGTACCGAGAATATAGGAGTTTCACTGAACTTACAATCTACGTAAACTTACGTCTAAAATTGTTTATGTGATGGAGGGTTTGATATTTCGAAGGACTGAGATTAATTGCCATTTACTATTAGTATACCAAAGGTTGTATAAAAGTTTTACTTTATTTTAAGTAGTTAAGTAAGTACAGTGAGATAGTTACGGTTGATCAGCGTGCAAGCTGTCGTGAGTAAGTTGTAAAGGAAAACTGGGAAACTAACAAATTCTGAGGTGGAAATTCGCGGTATTTATAGTTTTACAAATAGAGCACATGTAGAGAATAGGATTATAGAATTAGATACAACATTTACCATAACAGATTACAACATAGCTGATAATTGTAGCAAACAGCGACTGTTGTAATATCAAAATAAAGTAGACTATATATGAATGTGAAGCAAGGGAACTGCAGATATGTCTAAATATAAGAGCAGTACAACATGTCTATATTTAAGAGTAGAATATAGTTACAGTATATTTTAAATACACCACAGTTTACTACCTTGAATGTCTGTATTCGATAATTTAATCGTAATATCATATTCGTTATTGAAATATGTTGATAGTATAGTAAATACATCTATAAAGGCTGACAGAGTATATTCTTAGGATTGTGATCAATAAATGTTCTTCAGGTTAAGGCTAAGTTGTGTGAGAGTTATATACCTTGCATATTGTGTGGAGCGAGTAAGTGTGTATCTAGCAAGAATTCCAATCACTATACTGTGGGCTAGGGAAGTAGTTCTGCGGATTGAAGTAAAGTTTATTGTTAGTACTAAGTTTTTTTTATTTTGCCACAAGCGTAGTTCTGGCAAAGGTCTAATTCGTCTAGATTCCAGGGCTATCGTAAATAAACTTCAGCTAGGGAAGCAAGTTCATGAAACTGATAGATTTATGGTAAGTGTTAAAATATAAATAAGAATTCCAATAATAGTCTATTTCTGACAAATTTGAAATGCAATTGTTGTTTTTCATCTCTTGTTTCTAGTTGATATAATACTTTCGTTACTAAGAATAAAATTGTGAGGATCTATGACTAGCTAGCTTCGAAAAATTTGCTAATATCGTAAGCGAAAGGAAAATAAGCTCTCATTTGGGCTAATTATCGATCAAATTCTAAAGAATCATACACCAATCTAATCAATGAAACTTATTAAGCCTCATTATAGATTGTTTATGGGTCCAGTTATTTTAATTCGTGATGACTTTATGACCATCATTGCTAATTACTTGCCGTTGAGAGCATATTTACCCAATCCACGGTTCGTGCTGAACATTTAATAATTTAATAGATATTGATTTTTAACTTAATCTGCGTGTCCATTACTCTAAAGATAAAGCATGTCTTAAGCAGGCAGATTATCGATAGGATCTGCTGTACTTTATATATGTTAGATATATGCATAGCGTGTACAGATAGCATGACATATAAGCTGTCTATAATTCGTATCGAATCATGTTCCAGTCTTACTTAAGTACTTAAATGTTGTTTAATATTCTAGTTTGGAATGCAATTTGAAAAATAAGTCTTTGTTTAAGCTTTTTACATGCAAATAAGAAGAACATACGTAAATTTTTAACCCTATTAGCTAACAATTTCGTTGCATTCTTGACAATGAAACCTAACGGATCTTGTTCAAATAACTTTACCTTAACCCAGTCTACCATATAGACAACGTCTGATTCCATTTGCAATTACTATTTATACATTGGTTTAATATCGGGATTATTGGACCTTAAGATCATCGTATTACATATTCTCCATTGATTATTTTTAATAGACACTGAATTCGTTTCTAGTGAATTATTATGATTGAAAATTTAGTTTGCTGGATGGGAAGACTCATAAATGAGATTCTATTTATTCACGAAAGCAATTGTTCCATATCACAATCGGAGGACTTGCGCAACAAACTAGCTTAATTATCATACCCACTTGTTACCCGATGATTTTGCATCTATTAGGGTAAATTTTTTTGACTATTTTCGTCCCTGATACGTAATTGGACAGTAAGTTGCAGCATCACTCATAGTTTTGAAGCTTCTGTTGTGATCTTGAAGAATGAAATTTATACCTGCAATTGAGATGTTACTCATATTTTTACTTCCGGCAATAGGTAATAAGAATAAACATTCTTCTTTGAATCGATTATAAATTTTAAAGTAGCCTGAATGCCAACTATAATCAATAATAATTTATTAGCCATTAGATGTATTTGTTCGTAACTACTTTTATCTTCATTAAGTATCTTCAGAAAACATTAGTCTCTGATTCATTGAAAGGCTTCAAAATTAATAGAGCGAACTAGGCTTTAAAATCAATTGTAGAAAAATATATAAATGCGGTATGCCGGATAACAAAGAGTTTCTTAAAATCACTGTTTAACGCAAAATGCAAAGTGTGCTAGTTTTAGCGTTAACTACTCACATAAGAAGTGTGTTCTGAATGGTGCAGATATTTTCTGCCTGCTAAATGGTTTAGGACCTGACTTCATGATCATAAATTACGCAATCTTGTTGCTCAGCTTCTTTGTAACGCCATACTACTTTTACAATGGAGCAATCATTGCTTTATTTCAACTCTTATTTATTATCCATTTACTACAGTTTACTTTCGTAGTAAGGCAAAGAGGATTTTCTGATCTCTCAATAATGTATTCTACATCAGGATGCGAAATCAACTAAATTTAATTAAGTCTCGTTTAAGACTTTCGTTAAAGTATTCACCTATCATTAGCATTAATTACAATGAATGAGGTCCATGTTGTTATTCGGGCAAATTAAGATAATTAATTATGAAATATTTTCTTACATTATTATTTAAGAACTTCAATATAATCCCTATAATTATCGACCCGTGTTAAACTTTGAGTAACATTGCTGTGCGGATACTTTATACTTCTATAATTAAACGCTAAAACTCGAAGTCTAAAAACGTATCAATTTTTAGATGATTTCAAATTAAATTTCAAATCTTTTAATTAATTATCATTAAGCTTTATTAAGATTAGGTAATTATTGATCATAATTGGTGTAGGAATAGCAACATCGGTAAATTAGTCTTATTGCTAATATATCCTCTGCTCTAGCGATTGCTTATTCAATCGGGCACGACGTTACCTAGTAGAAAGCAGTAATGTCTCAAAATTTTACTGAAAGCATTGATAACTCAACATCCATATTCGACGATCAAGCTGAGACCTTGAATGATACAAAATTTGGCACTGCGGATAATGCTGCTAGTTCTTTACAGTCTGAAGATGATATTAAAGCTCAACAAAATTTTATTGAGCAGGATGAAGCTATTATAAAAGTAGAAAATACATCTATTGAATCCTCTACCGTTTTTGAGAGTAATTATAATGAAGTAAATTTTAACTCAGAAAGCAATCAATCTATGAAGAAGGAGATTAAAAAAGAGAACGAGGATGAATTGCAAGAAGATTTCAATAATTATTTTGATCAATCGAACGAAAATCGCGACTTCATCGAGGATAATAATAAATTCTTGGATATGGAACAAAACTCAAAATCTGAACATTCCAAACTAACTGGCGCGGAACAAGTTTGCCAGCATGGCGTACATTTTAGTTGTCAGGATTGCAAATTACAGAAGCAAAGAGCGCTTACACGAAATAGAGTTCGATTACATCGAATGAGAAAACGACAAAAACAATATTTACAAAGTTTAATGTAAGTAAATTTCAGTAAAGCCCTAATAGCATTTTCTTTGAACCAACAGAAGGCCAAGCTCTAGTGACAATCATATCATGATGAAGAATAACCCCTGATAAATTAAAATAACTCTTAACATACTTTCTAGGGACGATAATGAGCAAATACCATATGCTTCTAGATGTGCAAATGGAGCTATCAGTAGAAGTCGTGGATACGCTATATCGACAAATAATCGTAAGAGTGAGAATATAATATTTTACTGGAATCTTTGATATTATCCGACAGTCATAACAGTTATTAAAAATTGAATGCTAATAATTTTGATACATTTAATATTAGGAGTTGAAGATCGTAAATATCAATTAGCTAATTCGTCCGTTGAAAAAGCAAATCAAGGCTACTATGTCGAACCCTCCAAAATTCCTAATAGTAATTTGCTACTCCACTCCTTACAGGTCTCAGGTCATAAAGAGCATTCTAACTGTAATACATCGATTTACTATCCATCATCTTCTAATAATGTATCGGCTGAGGCAATAATTTACTCAGAAAAGGAAGATCAGAATAATCCCTTTTGCTCCAAATGTTTAAGAAAATATGATAAAAGTAGGAATTTGGCTTCCTCATTCTGCCCACACACGCAGCCAATGCGTGGTAGGGCACGTAATTTTGGTCTTTTAAATTCTACAAGGTTAGCTAGCGAGAGGATGTCGTTGTGGATGTGTTTAAAACATTTACTGAAATATTTTTTATTTTTTTGATCGTTGTTATCATCAACTATAAAAATTCACATTCAGTAAGAATTTATACGACAAATCTGTTGCACCAAACACAAATGAACACCACCATCTAAATAAAGACAGAGTAGATCACCAGGGCGATTATGGTAAGTGAGCAAGTTAGTCTACGTATTTCCTGTTGATGCTTTTGTAGTTTTAAAGCGCTATTAAAAGCTGGCCTATCGATTAACTAGGGAATTTTGATCTTAATAATGTTATAGCTAAAACAGCTTATGGAGATGACCAAGAAATGGACAATTTTCACTGCATTGCAGATGCAGCTGGTGATAATTTTTTAAATGATACCGCCTCTTATGATTGTTCACATGGTGCGAATAAGATTACTGATGTTATAGATTATATAGATAAAATGACTACAGACAGTAAAACTTCTCTAGTCAAGAAAAAACACTATTGCGGAATAGGTAAAGAATGTATTGTCTATGTCTGTAGTCGTGGAAAATGCCGAGGGAGTTTGCAAAATGCAAACATTGCAAATTACTGTCCATATGGTATAAAATTAATCAATAACTTTTCTTGCGGAAATACGTATCGAGTTAAAGTATTCGGACAGCATAATCATAAGGTACAGGAAAAAGATATTCTTTCCGCCAATCAAAAGCTACATGGGAAAGTTAAAAAATGGATAACGGCTTGCCTTCTTAGTGGAATGAGTATAAAGCGTATATTTAAAGCTAGCATAGATCAAGAAAACATTCTCAGTATTGGTCGTATTCCTATCTGTAACGTAGCACTAAAAGGACTTGATGCAGCATCAGCATGGCACCCGTCCATCAACCAAATTGCAAAGGTTAAAAAGATGGTCAAGAAATCTCGAAACAGCTATGTCAAGCTTAAATTGAATATTCCAAAAATGCTTGACAAATATCGTGATCAAGTTCTGTATATCAGTACTTTTGAAGATACCGAATCCATTAACTTATATCTATCTATGGCTAATAAAGGCTTATCAATTTGCAATGCGGATTCATTTAGTCCAATTAAGGTGCCTAATAATTTGTTTCTTTGCGTATTGCAAACAGAATATATGCGGGCCCGCATGCTAAGCATACAAAATTTGCGTTCGGGCAAATCAGTCTTACACTATTCAGGCACCAAAAAATTAAATGCTTGTGGACTAGTATTAGGTGCCTTTCTCTATAGATGTCATGCAAAATTAGGTGAAATCGTGGCATATGTTATTTTATCCGATCATAGTGTAGAGTTGTTAGGTACTGCTTTATCGAAATTGATTTTGGTAGGACTAAAACCAGATATTGGAATAACCAATAAATGTAATAGTATGATATGTGCCTTTGAGTGCCTTTTTGGTCCGTCGTTTCCAGTTTTTATAGATCGTAGCTCTATTTTGGATCAATGGAAGAGATGGTTAGCATCATCTAGGCATCATCCTCCTAATTGCTTCCCTAGTCCAGCAGATCAATGTTTTATACTAGACAAGATTAGAATACTAGCTACTACTACGGAAGTGGAAAACTTTGCCATAGAAAAACGGATATTACTCCGATATTGCAAGAAAAAAGGCCTTGATCACGTAAATCATCATTATAGCAACAAATATGGCTTATCATTAGAACAAGCACTCAAAAGTTATAATGATCAAAATATTCAACGGAAAATCCCCCTCTATGATTGTTGCGAAAAATTTTGGTGCTTGGTTTATCAAAAAAGTGACTCGGAATTAATATCATCAGAGAGCTTAAGCGCTATTGGCAGAAGACATTTTGAAGAATTATATCATCATATTGACATGAAGAAAGGCAGAAATGTTCAAAAGTTTATTTATCAAGTGTTTGATATTATGAAATTACAGTGCCATGCAGCCAAGTAAATTTATTGACAGTATTTATAAAGTACCATATTACATATGCACTTATTCGTCTTTGCTAAAGGATATCCATTTACGAATAAATGCGATTATACTTAATTTAATCTGTCTAAATGTCTACGTAATGGTAGCATTTGGGTTTTATATGAGAGACATAGTTTACCAAATTGGATTTGTTATCTTTAGAATGAGCGAAAAAAGCGAATTGATAGTTTACTTTAGCCAATATATTATATGAGTTTAACACTAGCATATTAATAATTAATGACTCTGGGACAGTATTTTGGAATAAATGACAAATGTGAGAATTGAAGGTAAAAATAGTATTTCATTTTCTAGCTTTTCTAATGCAATCGTTGGTGTTAATGCTTTAAATAATAATACGATAAAGAAATAGAAATTGGAAATTGGAAGAGAAAAACGGTGCATACGATGATAAACTAAGATACTATAACTTATACTACAGTATATTCCAAAATGTGTCGGTAGAGTTAAGTGAAATAATATTGACATAACAAGCCAAAGACATATTCCAGTATGAATAAGAATAGCATGTGCACTAATAGTCTGCATATTAAAGTTCAACTAAGCTAGAGCTTCTAATGCCTGCGCATACCATTACTTCATTTACGTTAACTATTCGGAATGGTAAATTGATTAAAATTGCAAAGCGATAAGAGAAACTATAGGACTCGAAGCGATAGCACTTGAAATATCATAGTAACATTAGCAGAGATCGGAAAACCACAGTACCTGCAAGATCGATTTCAAGTAACCCCTACTCCTTAATACGAATCTATTTAGAAATTATTCAAGATTTAGAATATTGATCAAAATATCGATGAATTGCTGCGAACTAATCATGATACAGTATATTCCTCGATCGACTATTTTCTGTACTTACACTGATGCCAGATTCTACCCCGTTTTTCAATTTTAGTATGTATCCGAACAATGTAAAGGATGTGATAGACAGGATCATTGCGAATAACCAAGAGATCTTGAGGGAGAGTAGAATGGAATTAGAAAATTTAAATTATTGCAAGCGATCGATCCAATCTTCAAGTGATGTTGATTTCCATTTGCTTTGAATAACTTTCTTAGAATTGGTACTATTGAAAGATTGTTTCTTTGGGTTTAGCTAGAGCTGATGATCATGTCAAATTGAATTGATATTTAGGAAGAGATCGAAGTGAAAATCGCCATTTCCTTCAAAGACAACAACATAAATCAAGATCAGCATCTAAGTGTACGACCAATCTTAAAAATTGGTGCGCTATTGCATGTTGTGCTTACCATTGATACTAAATTTCTTTTTTAAGTGAGATTAAAATGATCTAAATTTACCTTACGATTACGGTTGTAAAATTAGGATTTCTATGCCGATAAATGGCTTTAGGCCTAACCATAGACATTCATTTCAAAGAAGGTCTTATTCGGCGGATGCAGGTATACTTATGGTAGATTTAAAACTGATATACTTTCAATCCTATCAAAGTACAGAGATTTTAGAAAATTACGGTGCTTTATAGCATACACCATTATTAAATCCGTACATACTATAACATTTGTAGATAGCAACAATTTTCTTCATTTTAGTTCCTCGGGACTGTCGCTGTACTTTTCAAGAACACTTTAGTTCAGATATTCAAGTTGGCAAACAGTGTTCAAATCCCTGTAATACATCAGGAAGTAATGTTCTGATCAATAATAGGTCTGAGATTTCACTAAGAACACAGGTAAAGTATTGTTAAAGTGTATCAACCTTATAATATTTGCTATGATTTACGGTGCGGTAGAGCAAAGGACTCGAATTAACCTAACTTATATCGCTGAAATCTTTTCAGGGTAAGCAAACTTTACATGGAGAAGAAACTAGCCACAGTATAAGACAAAGGTTTAACTCTTATTATATCATATTATGACTCCAATTAGATTTATACTTTCTAGAATAAATTTTGTTTCAATTAAATTTAATAGAAACTCTGAAAATATTTATAGAAAGCAATACAATGCAACCAATCCTAACAATATTTTCATCGATGATGGCAGGAAAAATAAAGCGCATAGTACACCAGATAATCTTATTTCTAAACCATTAGGCGATGAAATTTATCCGTGCCATGGTCGAAATCCCATGCACATAATTAATACATGATGAATTGTAATACGTTTATTTTTGCAATGTTTACTAGAAAATGTGAAGAAATTCATTTACAAGACTGCGAATAGAAATCTAAGCCATGACACGAGCTCCGTTTCAAATTCTTCTATCCAGACAGTCAATATGAACAGCTTAGAGGATCTTGATGATTTCCCTTCAAAATGGCAAGCTTGCCAAAAACAAACCGGAGAAATTCCAGTGTCTGAACTCAGTTCCTTTTTAATAAATTTAACTGCAGATAACAGCTTTACTTTAACCAAAAAAAGTCATGTCATGAATGGCAGCAGTGAAGAACTCTGTTTCTTCTGCCGCAGAAATGATTTCTTGGAGGGTCATGCTAATACAAAAAGCAATGTCAAGCCGTGTCCATTTTATGTCAAAATATCCAATTTCTACTGCAAAAGAGAGGTTTACCAAATTGAAATGCAAGGATATCATAATCATGCTACGAAAAACAGTAAAGCTAATAATCAAGTCCGTCGAATTCTTCATCGCTCTGTAAGAGCATGGATCATTGCATGTCTTCGCTCAGGTATGAGTTCAAGACTTACATTTATGGCCAGCATTAATCGTCTAAATATTCCAGGAATAGGCTCGATCCCAACCAGTAGCAACAATGCGCGTTTATCATCGTCATCCAATTCGATCATCTGGAATCCAACGCTGAAGCAGATCATTAGTATTAAGAACAAATTAAGAAATGCTCATCAATGTCACATCAGCGATAACCATTGTGTACGAAAACTGATTTTAAAATACCGCAATGATGTAGTTTACATGAGCACTTTTGAAGACACGGACGCTGTTAATCAATTTCTTGAAATAAGAAAAAAACATTTACATAAATCGAATTGCTCTATTGGTCTAACTCATGTACCCAAAGATTTATTTCTTTGCGTATTGCAAACGGATTTTATGCGTAAGCGTATGATAAAGATCCAAAAGATAAAGCAAGGAGATGCAATTTTGCATTATCATACCATAGATGGACTTGACTGGCATGGTCAACCTATCGGATTATTATTATACAAAAACGAATTTGATGTCGCAGAAATTATCGCATACATAATATCATCAGAACCAATCGTTGAGCTGTTAAGTATTTCACTTTCTAAACTGGTTGAAGTTGGATTATCTCCTGATGCGGGGATAGTAACTGAATGGAACTATGTTGCTAGCTCTTATAAGTGTATTTTCGATGATTCATTCTCGATATTTATTAGTAGTTATCATTTAGTAGAAGGATGGAAGAGATGGTTAGTATCTGTAAAGAATCATCCCATTAATTTGACGCCTACTGAAGCAGATCGCATTACAATATTAAACAAAGTTAAGACATTAGCAACAACTGACCAGGAAAATATTCATGCAGAAACGAAGCTAGGCTTATTTAATTACTGTCGAGATAGAGGACTCCATCATATTATTGAGTATTATAACGAAAAATACGCAAATAATACCGCAAATAGGAAAATAAATGGCGGTATAGAATGGCAAACAACTGGGCAAGTGAGCGAAGATTGCTGGTGTTTACTATTCAAAGAGAAGGTTGCTAAATGGCTTCAGAATGGCAATCTGCATACTAGTATGGCATATCAAGCGCCGTTGAATTATAATATCGAGAATAAGAAGATAACTGTAGTAGAGAATGTGGTAGAGCGTTTAATTTGCCTTATGAAATATCAAGAAGAAGCGGTAAAGTTATTGTTAAGTAATGAGAAACAAGATGATGAAGTGAAATAATTTTGTATAAAGTTGTTCTAAAAGTAGTATCATAGCACCGTATTGAAATAAATTTAAAAGTTTATTTTATTAAGCATGTGAGGTTAAAGGAGAAAGCTATAAAAAATATATTAATTCAATAACCAAAGTACCAAGTAATAAAAGTACACTAATATTACGTTAGAAGTTTGACAACCGTTATGGGAATTTTGATAAATAGAAAGATAAAATTATCCACTAAATTTTTTTGATTATTAGACGTTCTAAAGTATGGTACGATTGTTATTGAATTCATATATTTTATCATACGCGTATATACTCGTATATATAACTGCATTTGTGGAGTGAAATGATGCTCGGTTCTCTTTTCTTTACCTACCTATTCTCTTGATTGTATTGGTTTGAAATATTAATATTTGTAACGACTCATACTGTAATTGTGTTTTAATATTTTCATAAGGTAGACAACATTAGCATGCATTATATTCACATGGTGACATAGAACATGTGTTATATGCATATATTTAAATACCGTTACCCAATGGGCTATACGATGAGTACAATAATGTAATTACTGATTCGGAAAAATAAAGGGAGAGTTCATTGTAGGTTTGTTTGCCAGTCTATCGTATGCACTACAATTAACTTAGATTTCTATTAAGAATCATAACGAAAGACAATTCTTTTCTCAGATCAAAATCATATTTTCTTCTAAATAGCGTAGCTCATTTCTGTAACGATTGGCTTTAGATTCTATGAATTATAGGTACTCCAACCTATTAGATCTTCACGAATAGTGAATACAGTACCGTAACTAACTAATACTCTAACATCACATATGATATATTTTGGTTTAGATTTTACTAGTACAAACTCACGTCGCTTTGCTGACGTTTTACGATAATGTACCCATTTGTCAATAATTAACAGATAGTGTTACCATTCGACCTTATATATATCCCGGTAATAGTCAGGCACTACTATATTCACAGCTGTGCTTCTAGAATATTACTTTTAGATAACGCATTGACGGATGAAATGCTATGAAATGCTATATTAAGATTAGTTCATAGTCCAAAGCACATTATGATAACTAATGTACGGTGATGGACAAACCAAGTTAAGATTAGCAGGTACTGTAAGATATAGACAGTGCGGTACAATGTCCTAAGTACTGTACTGTGGTCAATTCTATACCTATCATTATAATATATCTAAGGATCGCTTGCGTATGCAAGCAAAGCTTGCTCTGTCGATAACAACTGTTCAAAGAAAATGTAACAATCAAAATGGCTACGTAGAAAACTCTCTAAAGATTTGATGCTTATTCAATTTTCATCCGAGTATTACATCAAATCAAAATGTAAAGGCCCAGTAGCCACCCTTAGCGATATAACGAATACTATTTTAAGAATTAGTACTCTGCAGAAATGACTACCTTAGAGCTATTCGTTTTACATGAAGATATCTTGAGGTAAAAGATGCTGTAAAAATCTTATACTGACCTATTGAAATAAACCCATAATCGCAATCATCCAATAGTAGTATAAATACCCCCGCGCTGCTGCGGGTGGGTGGAATTTTAATTTTTACTTGCAATCGTTATTGACCTGCGCGAGCCAGTATTTTGGTAGTCTCCAACAGTATTATAGCGTTAGATAATATCTGTCAATTTTCGAACGAGTAATTTAGGTAAACTCTTATCATACCGTCGACATGGTTAATATAATATCGAAGGGAAGTTATGATATCAGCAATAGTTCGATTCTATCCATACTTTACTACGTCGACTTTAAACTTACAGTATACAGTCTACCCTTAAAATCACTAAAATTTCTGCATTAAACACAATAACAATATCAGCTGACAATATTATGTAGAAATTATAGATATTGAGAAGTAAATGAAAAGATTTGAAAAAAAATTTATTTTCGGTCGCTAAGAAAGCACTTTAAATAAATTAATGGTAATCAAACGATCGGTAATAAAACTTTAATTTTCGATAATGCCATCAACATAGCGCTGCATCACTTACGGTAATAAAAACAGTTAGCATTATCGAATCCTTCATCTACTTTATATGTCTTCTGCACCTAGCGCTATGAATCTGAATAAACCGTATTAAGTCTTCATGTATTTATTGGTTTAGTAAAAATAATATAGACAACTGGTATGATCTAGCATAGTATACAGTCTGAATCAACTGTTGCAAAGGATAGAATGACTAAAAAGTCTCATCGTCGCCAGTCTTATCAATAATCATGACGGTTATGATTAATAAACACTATGAATAATATCTTTTATCTCTTTGTTATTTTTTCAATAATGATAACGCATATTACTAATTCAATCGATAATTATCCAATAGCGTTACAAAGAGACAAGTAAATACGTTAGCAAAGATAATTTTATTAAAAGTCTGCCGTAATGAACTAGTGAAATATGATTTTGTTTCCAAAATATAATTTCTCTAAATTTTTAACATCATCGGCCTATCACAACTACCGTAGTTCACTAGCAGTAAATGACTGTTGCTTACATTAAAACACAGCATATTATTTTGGATAGCAGAAGAAGACTTTAGATTTATTGGGATAAATTGGACAATAATTATGAATTTACTCTTATCCAGAAAATCAGTTGTAACCCAATCAAATTGTATGAGTATTACGATTACAAACCCAATTGAAATTGTTACTCTTTCTTGAAAGATTCTAATTTAAAGGCAAATAATAATGTTAATTACAGCATTATAAAGCTTTTTTCATCAAGTTATTGTAATATCGTTATTTGCAGACAGGTAAACAGTACTACCCGACATATTTAAGAAATATACGAAGGTTATGACAAAAACACGTAGCGGTATAAATTAAATTTAAACTAACTTTAAGAGTGATGGTATTTGACTCAATAGACCAATTTTGGCCAGTTGTTTAAGTAATAGCACGTATTATACAATGGTTATGGCTTAACATACTACAAGATACGGCAGGGGTAATGACAATGATTACCGAAAATTAAAATCATAATTGGGCTATATTGATAGTGCTTCAAAATTAGGTAACGAAAATCTGATCGCAGTAGCTCTATCTTTCTTAATCGCTACTATGATCTTTCTAAAATCTGGAGACGAATTCGACTATTTTTGTTCGGGGAAACCTTTGAATATTAATAGCGATAAATTTAAAAATGACCATAGCTGACGACACTTACTGTGAAGTAAAAGGTTAAATGTACTATTGGAAATCAGCGATAATAAAAATTACTTCCTAATGATTGGAGTTGTGTGACTAGTATCCTTAGAATGAACACGTAATCTTCTCCCTGGAGTTCGAAATAAATTTGTTATAAATGCTCTCATTTCCCTTCTAATTTCAGAACTGGCGTAATTGTACAGCATGGGATTTAAAATAGTTGGAATTAACATCAAAAGAGCAGACAAACGATAAAATATCCAAAATATTTCGGGTAAACGCCTGACCGCGTTACCAGTAGAGTGCTTTAGGAATGCAATTCCTATATGTATTGCCATAAATGGGAAGTAGGAAGCTGCCGATAAAATGGTAATGATCAGTAATGCCATTATGGCTTGATTTTTCTTTCGCCTAGACTTCTTGACTTCTGCTTTATACTCTGAATCGGCCATTGGAGGGTCATGATGCCATAATCTAGCAATAACGCAGGCATACAATGTGATAATAATAATTATTGGTATTCCAAACGTAGCAACGGCATAAATAGTGAATGAAATAGCATTATAGAAAGATCCATAAGGCGATAATGAACTTGTGCAGTTTACAATACTATTGCGATCATAAATGCGTAGAATTACAATTAAAAGGGTGCTACTAAGTGATATTATCCAGATTGCCATCAAAATCCTATTCATCTGCTTCCCAGTGTATGCTCGTTTTAGTGGGTGTATAATTGCTCGATATCTTTCTGCTCCAATTATCAACAGCGTAAATGTAGAAGTAGTTATTGATGCAACGTATATATAAAATAAACTGTTGCAAACAATATTAGCAATGTTTGGTGTTATTTTCCCAAATAATTGAGGATACGTCTTTAATATTAGAGGAAAAGTCGCTACTACACTATACGTAACGACATGAATTATATCAGCAAGTGCAAGATTAGCGATAAGGCGATTCAAGGGTATCTGCAGATATTTCTGGGTGCAAATTTTATGGAAAATGATAACATTTAAAGTTATGCTAAAGAAACTCAATACCATAGCGATGATAGTAAGATCTGAATTAAACCATGAAAATGGAGAAAAGGGAGTATAGGCAGAACTACCATTGTTCGAATAGTTGTAGTTCATTTTTACGAATATCAAAGCTATTAACGCGTCTTTAATTTTCGAAATAGTGTAATAAAATGTTCAGAAGATAGCAACTATGCTAGGCTATATCACAATCTTGTATTAATACTCAATTTAAACCACATATGACAGCTTTAAATTCACTTGTAGCCAAGAAAATGGAAAGAATAATTTCTCTTTAATTTCTGACCGTTGCTAAATTCTTTTCAAGTCTTTCGCGAAATCGGCAATAGAACTGTTCTAATAAAATTCTTTCGAATCTTGATCGTAAATGATAAATTTATCTTAGTTAAGTAAATTTATAAAATGATAAGCAATTATAGAGCTTAGGTATTGTCAAAATAGTTTAACATGAATGACTGCAAGTTTACGAATAAACTACACTTACATATTAGATACCAAGATACTTTCATTGCAAATTTGGCATTTATTTCCAATGATATTAGGCGATATTATGAACTTTTACATTTCACAAAGTATAAATAGATTTGCTTTAGAGTAAGGACTTTGTTTTTACAAGCAAAAAATTATAGGTAATAAAAAATAACTTTTAATCGAACGTAATTTTTGGATCCTCGTAATAGGAAATTTTAGAAATGAATGACAATCACTTTAAGCATCGTATTAGTGCTATTTTTAAACAAAGGATTTAAATTGTTAATGAGATATTATTCCAAATAAATAAATGAACCGTAACATTTGTCTGCTTTTAAATATTTTCACAAACTTCTATGGAAGTAATTTGAAAAGAAAATTTATTCAGTCTTTATAATTCAGTATTATATCTACAAATTATTGCCGACGGAAAATAAATTAAAATATACTTTTTTAAATTAAATAAAATTTTCGATACGAATTTTCATCATTTATTTTTAAAGTATCGCTACAATAAAGTTTACTTTACAATGTGGAAAATTTTTCTTGCCTAAGTAAAATATATTATCAATTTTATAGATTTGAAACAATTACGAATCTAGCTATTCTTCATTACGAACGAAAGCATTATTAATTAATTTCCATAGTCAACATGGAGATAAAACATTTCAAGGTTATGATCTTTATATTTTATACGTGAATCAATTTCATTTCCTTATTTTACATTACTGCATGTGACAAAGTCTTAGCTGCTTTTGTGAGAGAATTGCTAATATTCTCTTGGTTATAGAGTATTACGTATGTCAGTTCTCTTCAATCAGTATACCTTCGTCTCTCTCCAAGATAAATCACCAAAGTCTGTTTATCTAGTTGATCTTATGACTGTATTGCTTGTGTATTATATGCTTGACTAGTACTCAAAAAGTACCCTAGTGTATGATTTTCAGCGTAATGAAAGAAAACAAACTTAAGGTTGTTTGCAAATCAGTACCTATGGCAATGATTTTTAATTAATTAATTAATAAACAAAATTGCATCAAATTAATCATATATGAGTCGCTGTTGTGAAATCAAAGTAAAGACTAGAATATAAGGAGTCTTATCTTTTATTCCTGTTAAAAACGTCAATATTAATTATTATCGTATCTAGCCCATTTAATTATCTTTAATTGCAAATTAATTATGGCGATTTCTACGCTAAAAATTCAACAGCTTTCTTACGTATTTATCTTAATTGTTAGCATTCCTCGAATACTATAATGGTGGATGCTTTAGCATTGTTTAATAGTTTATATTTTCTAAATTGTAGTTTGTTTATTTTTTTGTGGCCTATAGCTCATATATAATTAATATTATTAAAGGTCAAACTGTACCATACAATTTAACAAAGTCAATTATAAGGCTATTTTAAAAGTATGATTGCTTTAAATTTATCAAGAAGAGTCAGTATATCCGCATACAGCTACTGGTCTTATACGATAATTGATGCATTCTTTTGACTGAACCACTCAAGCAGGAGACCTCTGAGTGTATTTACTTTACTTAAAGTAGCAGATAAAAAGAAATAGAAGAAAATGTAGTTTGAATATAGCATTTTTAGCTTTAAGTTGTCTCATTTTAATTATGTTATGACAATTTGACGATATAGAACATGCTTCTTAATTTTATAATGTGCCACAGAGTATAAATGCTGTCATTGAAATCAATTTGGCTTGCACCGCACTCAGCTAAAATTTCTCAGGATATTACTTATTAATGAGTATATTTTGAAAGTTAATTACATTTTTTAGTTGTTAAATTAAGAATCTAGAATGGAAATGATAGATTCTTCATTAAAGCTATAGAAAACTGGCCGTTTTCATTCTAAGTATTTTCTATACTGATTGTCCCAAGTGGTAGTCTATTAATATAATACTGTAATTACAAGGAATAGCACAAATCAATTGTTTGCTATCTTGGATACCTGATTTTCTATTTGTAGATCATGCTTAAGCGCAAGTGTGCAATTTTAATTAATATTCTGTAATGCCTAGGAAGATTTAAAAGCATAAATTGAAATTTTCAATCATACGTCTACTAATGATATTGTACTGTAAAATATCGTTTAAAAGCATGTGGCTAACAGATCATGTTAAACTGTGTTCAATATCATTTTTAGGATCTGATGCAGAACATGTGTAAAAATCATAATTTCAACATAGATTAATTTCTCTGTTGAAAGTACAGCTAGTTTCAAATTGGTCGCTACTAAGCCTTTCTTGTCACTACGACCTAGTTATACTATCTTCGTAAGTTAAATACTTAAGAATCGCTCCACGCCAGATAGGAAACCTATATTAAAAAGGTACTTGCACCACAGATTCATCTATTTCTTTCTTAGATAGTTAATCATAAAGCTCATTCATAGCATTAACAAAATTAGCCCGTACGTAATTGAAATTCAAAACACTTATAAATTATAATTTCTCTATAAGATTCGTTTCAAACGAACAGATTTACAGTATATAAGATATAATCGGGTTAATTTATTTTACTTTCTATTTAGTTTGACAATTAAAAACTAGCCATACTTTCTTGCACCTATGTACGTAATTCAATTAATGCCTTTACTAAAATATGAATAAACGACTTTGAGTTTATTCTTTTAATGGAAGATCATAGTGAACGCGTTGTCTGCAGCAAACAAATAAATTGTTTTCCTTTAATAAATTATGTGTTGTTTTTGCTAGAAAGAACAGTTTTCTTTATAGCAACTGCTACATCCTTAATTAAAGGCTGACTGCAGGCAGGGTGTATTTGTGGACGAAGTATACAAACTGGTAGTCCAGAAGATATGCTAGATGTTCAATATCCTGCATCAGCGTTGTGTTGTTGTTAGGAACAACAGATTTCTGCTTTCTACCACATCTGCTGCATCCTTTACTGTATTTGGCCTCAGAGGTAAGTTTTTAAGATTTTTCTGTTCCGCCTATGCTTTTGTTAGAGACAATAGTTTTCTTTTTCTACTAAGGCTACTCTATTCTTGATTTTATTTTGGTCATAGAGGCAAGTTTATAAGATTTTTCTCTGTCTTTGCATTCTACAGACAATATAAGCAAGATATTCTTTATAGACGAAGGAAACAAATTTGTAGCGAACCAGATGCGCTAGAAGATCAATATATACTAAAGTATTAATGTCCATGCTATTATTATAAAAACAGCTCTCTTCTATAGTGTCTATTTCATTCTAGACTACAGTAGTAGAGCTCGCTTTGATTCTCCTTCGCGTACCGTATACACTTTGTATATTCTTGTACAATGTCCATTTTACTTTCCATTATGGTAGATTACGACAGGATGTTTCCGTGGACTAATGTTGTAATGATTTAATTATTATTTTTCGAATAGTTTATTGACAAGAGATCTAAGACAAAGAGAAGAGACATTTCAATCTACTTGGCGTAAAAGCAGAGGAAATATACTGGAAAAGCATGTTTAAAGTGCTTCCGGGTATAGACTTGCAAGCAGGAAAAGTGCAAGCAGGAATAGTGGATTACTCAATCAGGAACAACCAGAAGTAGATCTATTTCTGCTCTATAGTCTCCGACTCTACCTAGGTCTGCACGGCGTTACTATACTGCTTCTCTCTGCCTGAACTGTAAGGCCGATGATACAAAAAGAGAAATATATGCCGTATTATCAAGTAAAAATTAGAAAGACTACTAGCAGTATTATTTTCTAGTACTAACTGATTTACATCTTTAAAACTAGTAGAATCCTCTCTCGTTGTTACTTTACTATATATTACACAAGATATAGCTAGACATATTGTGTAAAAATCACACAGCAAGATACATAGCAGACTATACAAGTTTATAACGAACGTGTTTTATTGGATTATCTATTAGAAACAGAAGTTTTCATGTAGTAGGAACTAGGCAGCTTCACCTTTTATTTACTAAGTATGATTTAGTTCGTGTTATCAACTGTTAGAATAGATTGTCAGCGCGATTATTCTGAAAATACTTATTGCTAACAGTGTGCAGTAATGAACTAAATTACTCATTTAATACTGTTTCGAATCGTTGTTGGAGCTTAGCATCGGTCTATGCTGATGGCTTATGTGATTTATTAGGTGTTTATGCTATAATAAATTGAAACAGTTCAATGTTGCGGTGTTGCCTTGTCATTAGGATAACTTAATAAGTACAGTAATAATTAGTATGGAGAATATCCATATTTGTAGTGCTAGGTAAGATAAATAATGCCTTAACGTGGATGTTGTTTGTAATAGTTCAATACATATTTGATATTGATTGTTATTGTGCGATAGATAGCAATAAGATGATTCAAGTTATAGCTGATGATAGTTGAATTAGACAACCTACGAGCTTAGATTAAGATTAAGTATGAGTAAGAGATTCAAAATATTTACTGATAGAAAAGCTATGTAAGGAATATCTCAGTTCGAGACGTTTCTCCTAGTAAGGTATAATAATAATACTATTGTTGTTTATAAATTAGACGGTTCCTATATAAACGGGAACATTTGACTTTAGTGGTGTGGTAAAAAAGTTGTAGATTTATCTTTGCGATAGAAGTTTTATCTTTACAGCATTTTACTGGGTATGTTTAACGTTAAGTATAAGGGTGTTTAAGTCAGTAGCTATTTATGGACTTTTACTGTACGCTATCTTGTCACAGAAGTGAAATGTTGACATTCATTAAAACTCTTTCTGAAAAAAAAATATCGATATTAGTAATTTAATCAAGCATGCATAAGCTACCATTCTTAAGTCTGAAAGCTTTAATGGCTACAGCTTTAACTATATTATTCAAGCTTCTATTTGATACATATTATCTCGCCAATTGTTCAAGCTGTCATTGATCCACATAGTGGTAATAGCTAAATGGAAAATTAATCTCATGAGATGCTATTTTAATATCTGTGTTACAAACCACGAGTGACAAAGTAGTCTATACACGCCAATTCTTGCGGAAAACGCCACTTACTAACTTAATGAGGCGAGATTAGCTACATTACCAAATAATTCAGTTCCAACAACCAAATACTATGGTATAATTATAGCGTCGCAGATATAGCACGACTCTAATTACTGACGATCTCCTATGGTTAAGATACGACAGTTAGGTAGAAGCTACTCCATTGCATGCTCATACCATAAAGACGAAATATGTGATTTCAAATATTGATATAACATATACTGTAAATACAGATCGATTTGTAACGATACCAAATGGATGTTTTTAAGACTTGGAAATAATGATAGCGCTATCTAAGATTCAAATTACAACTTTTATATTGCTGTAATCGAAGCTACCTTTGGTAAGTTACTTAGATTACTAGCTCTTAAACATGATGAATTCGATAAGATAGTTCTAATACAGACTTTATCTAAGCGATTCCTGTTTCCATGTTTGACTTTTGATCGAAACTGCTCCTTAACTAAGTTGTAGCCTCAAGCATCATGAATTAGATAAGTTCTTTCTAATAGAGAGTGTATCTTAGGCATCTTTGTTCAATGCTTGACAATATTATTATAGGACAAAACTCTTTCAATTGAAATACAGTGTAGAGCCATGAGTTTAGTACTTGAGCTGAATTTTTAATTAAGTATGGAATTACTAATATGCACTACCGTAGACTATAAATATAATGCTTTCATAATTTAATACCATTAGTTGCTTGAGACCCGACAAAATATGGTAATTCAATGCCTTTGCTTAGTTCGTGGAAGCGAAGTAATGCTATTTACTACTATTACTACGTAAGTCATGTGCTAGGATTTATAATCGTATGCAACGAGTAGATTGGGAAGTCTTCTTGTTTATAGTTTCCTGTAAGAACAGTTATGGTTAGTTTTATTGTAATGGAGTGTAATTCACGTTTTAAATCCAAATAGTCTGATTTATTGAAGACCCTACAAAATTGACTTTATTACATAAAGATTTTGTCAACCAGATCATTATTATAATGATTTTGTTAATTTTTGCCAGCTGTTACTGATTTGCGATTGAAAGTGCTATGATTTCGATCGTTAAGATAGAATCATAACCAGGATTAATGTAATTATAGAATACTTAATACAAGTACTTGCATAACATAGAAGATAATCTTCAACACAAAAATGCTAGAAATTTGCTACATTTAGGATCAATTCTTAAAATAATTACATATTTCAAAGATACTCTTATTTCGCGAAAAGTTCAATAGGGTTACCTTAGAAGCACCTTACATATTAGCGATGTTTTACGGATAAGTATTACTTTATTCGCTATATTAACTCACTTATTGTAATAGCCTATTTCTGTTACTAATTTGCTATGACTAAGAAAAAGAAGCTATTCGATTGGATAAATTGATTTCCGTTTCTTTTACGGCAAAAAATAATACATGCCTATGATCGAAAAGGTATCGAAGTCAATCTTTAATGTTGAGCTAATCTCAGACTTTCTATTAGGCTATCAAATACAACATAAAATAATTGCTAAACTTAGGTGCTCATTGCAAAGATTTATCATAAAATTACGGATTCTGAATTTTAATGTGATATATCATTCGGTTAATGTGGAAACGTAAAACTGAAAACTCTAGCAATGGACTGGATACAAAAAGCCGCAAGCTACTGCACTAAATAGATTCGGTTATTTTATTGTAGTCAAACCTAACTCTTTTCTAACTTATATTTTTGCTACTAACTGATATTGATGAAATAAAAATTAAACTGATGAGTTTATTTATTAACTTACTTTTCCATGTATCGACTGAGTATTCACTTATAGTGTGATTAAAAGAAAGACGCTCCTCTATGATCATAAGGGCATAGTAGCTATATTCCTTATTCGATGGCTGGGAGATATAGATGAAGTATTTAAACCTTCTTTTATGTTGTGAACATTGTTTTATTTATGGTCTTTGGTTTTATTAATTAAGAATTTTCATCCATTTCACTTAAAAATAATCTTCTTACTTAAAATGAAAATTGATAATAGCATTGGCGAAATTTCGGCTATAAGTTAGATCCTTGTATTGCAAGATGCGAAGTAAGCGCTCCCCGTATTATTTATCTTGGAGTTTAATAAATTGTGGATATTTGGCACAATATCTTTTTAAAGTCAATTTCAAGAAAAATTTTCTATTTAGCAACTTATGTTGAAAATGAAGCATTTTCGAAAATAAAGGTAAGGTTCCGTGCAGATTTGTTTACGAGACTATCTCAGGTATCCAGATAATTTCCAAACCCTTATTTTTGCCCCCGGATGTTGATGCAATCAATACCAGGAATTGAATATCTTGTAAGTTTAATGTCAGGATGAATGCCTTGAAAAGCTCTTTTATGAAGAATGAGCTTTCATAAAGCCAACCCTATTTCTGCTCTATCACAAATACGTTTAATTATCGGGTAGCAGTTGTCCCCCGGAGAATTTTTCCATAACCGTATGCCAACCGGATGCACAGACGTTTCTTGATAAATTTGGATTTATCAATCATTTAAAAAAGTCATTTATTCGACCTTGATCTAAATCATGTCAGAACATGGTTACAAGATAAAAAGAAACATTTGTTCATAGGTATGAACCCACCTCAGACAAAGAAAATGAGAAAAACAGTCATTTTACAAATTGCTAGAATAGTTCATTCAGCCGGTATCAATTTATAATATTAGCTGTAACTTTAAAATTATTTCGTTTTGGAGATAGGGAGTATATAAATGTTTATCTTTTAATTAAATAAGAGTCTTTCGTTCATCACAAATAAAACTTTGATGCTCCGAAAATACGACAACCTATTTATTTAACCTATTTATTTAACTATACTATAGCATCGATCGTTATACCTACTAGAAATGCTAACAATTAAAATCATATAAAAATACTGATTTTCTATTTCTTGAATCTCTGTAATAACTGTTCAAATAAAGAGAATAATTAATCCCTATGTTTGTACAACAACGGAAATAAAGACATGACGACTTATAGTCTTGTCTCACTTTAATTCTTAGCTATGACTGACATTGGATTAATTGAATACATGTTCTTTTCAAAAATTGCCGACAGTGGCGCTGTTTTATATACAACCCAATTTTGAGCTTCTTTCATTTCCTTAATAAACGTACCTTTGTTGAGTACCGTACTAGATAAAAACACATAATCTACTAGCAACGTGGTTATATCGTAGACTAGAAAATAAAAGTCTTGCAGGATCATCTTGGAAAAAAACTAAGGTATGCAAGTTGAGACTTACACGTGCTGTATAACCAGATGAATATTACAGATTACCGACGAAGCTAATATAGACTTTATCACTACGCTATAATACAACTATGAAAAGGGGATTGATTTACATAAGAAATATAAATATCATAATCCAGAAAGTGTATCTTTTAAGTGAGGACTATGGCTAATCAATAATTCATATGTTTTCGTTTATGTTGAAGTATTGGTAGATTCATTACTGTTTCAAATCTTAAAAGATATTATTTTGTAGCTACGCCAGAAAAATTGACGTAATATTGTAAACAGAAGTTGTGATTGTTGCCACAATTTACTTAAAGTAAATAATGCAATTCGCCTCCAAAATCTTATTTAACCTAAGGCCATGTATTGCTCATTACGGTATATTCTGTCGGTTACAATTCGTACTGTTAATACTACATTGAACAATCTGAGTTTTTTTGATACAATTTACTTATATAAAATTTTCAAAAAATTTTGAATTAAATAACTGATAAAAGTTAAGGCTTATCCATTCATACGGACTGATATCTTAGTAATAATTTTTTTCTTCTGTTAAAAGATAGTAATCATATTGAAAGCGATTGTCTTTCATTTCTAAGACCTTTTATTGCAGAAATTAAAGTGGTTTCGATCGTATACAAATCGTTTTTTATGGCTCTTCATTATTAGCTTGTTAAGACACAAATCAAGACTTCAAAGCAAGTTTATTCCTACTTTGTGATTTATGAAAGCGTAATATTGTAAAGTACTGTACGGTTGAATATAAATTCCAAAATCGCTGGAAAAAGTTCGATATTTAATTAAAAAGTAAGTGAAGCATATTTTATCGTCGTTTATGTTCAACTGTTTTGATAAATCCTTATTTTATGCTTGACTATCATTTTATAAAACTGACTAAATAAGGAAAAATTTTAGAGATTTTATCGAAATTCGAAAAAATTTAGCAGAGCAATTCAATTGCTATTTTGACCAGTGATTTTAGAAATTTCGTAACAGCCAAAAATTGAAAAGAAACTATTTATTCACTTTTCTTGGTCCAAAGCTGATTTAAAGCTACTCTATCTGACTGAAATTGCTACATAATTTGGAATTTTTGATAGCGTAACCAAGTGTAGTTGCTGCTTCTGAATATTTTATCTCTATTTCGAAAATTAAATGCGCATTGATTGCTTTGGCATTCGTAAATATGAACAACACTTATTCGAATAATCAGAGTTCGGACTCTACTCCGTATTCTCCATTAACATGGTATCATTCTGAACTTACCATTAGCGCTATGATGATGAGTTTCTTAAGCTTCATTTTAAATATGATCATATTTTATAAATTATGTACCAAGAAATATTTGAAGAAGCCCCTTCATCGCCTAATTGCTAATCTAGCGCTTACAGATATAATTCATGTCATCACATATAGTGTCATGGCGACTTTTCCACTAATAGTAAACACTTATCGTCAATTGTTCTGGAAAATAACCCCATCTGCTGCTAATATTACTTGCAAAATTGTATTCTACATATACGTTGCATCAATAACAACTTCTACTTCGACATTATTGGTAATTGGAGCTGAAAGATATCGAGCAATTACATATCCACTTAGACGAACTTACACAAGAAAGCAAATGAATAGAATTTTGATGGCAATTTTGGCAATATCATTCAGTAGTACCCTTTTGATTATATTTACGCGCAATTATGATCGGTCTAGTATCCTTAACTGCACAGGGTCATTGTCGCCGTACAAGTCTTTCATTGCTGCTATTTCATTCACTGTTTATGCCATTGCCACGTATGGAATACCAACAGTATTTATTATCATATTCTATGTCTGTATTATTATGAGTTTATATTATTATAACCTGCCAAAGGGCGATTCAGAGTATCGAGCTGAAGTCAATAAATCAAGGCAAATGAAAAATCAAGTCATAATGGCATTACTTATCATTACCATTTTATCAGCAGCATCTTACTTCCCATTTATGGCCATTCATGTCGGAATTGCATTCCTAAAGTATTCTACTAACAATGCGATCAAAGACTTGCCCAAACTCTTTTGGATATTCTATCGTTTGACTGCCATTTTGATGTTGATTCCAACGATTCTAAATCCAATACTGTACAATTTTGCCAGCTCTGAAATCAAGAAGGAAATGAAAGCATTTACAGTTAACTTGCCTCGAATTTCTGCTAGAAAATGTTGTATTCACTTTAGAAAAGCTAATCGTTTAACTCCAGTCTTAAAAATGTGATTATTGTCGCAACCAGTTTCTAATGGTCCATTTATTCTTGTACCTTGCAATAAGTATCTTCCATTATGATCTCTCTAAATCATTATCATCAATATTCAAAGGTTTCCCTGATCGAACTAGTCAAATTCGTTACAGACTTAAAAGATCACCATTGCGGCTAAGGAAGGTGGAACTACTGTAAACAGATTGTACTTCCAATTTGAAGTGCTGTCAATCTAGCCTGCTTCTGATTTTCATTTTCTGTAAACACTATTATTGACCCTTGATAATGTTTAATGTGCTGCAGTATTTTAAGCCGTAGCTATGACATAATACTGTAAGTGCTTTACTTAAATAAATCACTAGCTAAAACTGGTCTTATTTCTGTTAAATGTAGTTTCTTTTCAGAATATTCGTATATTGTGATGTGCTTAGTTATAACCCTTGAATAATTTTTTAAGCTGTCATGTCGTTGAGGTTAGTATTTGCAGATAATGATTTTCTAACTCTCTAGCCCATAAGTTAAGTTCTGTTTAATCAGCCGTTTGATAAGACAAGCTTGATACTCAAGTCTACATCAGTAGAATCGTTCACATTACAATCTGTTCAGAAACAATAAATAATTTCTAGTGGATTCGAAAATGTAATGCCAATAAATTTACTTACGTCACATACAATTTTCTTGGAAAGAAGAGTAAATTTCATAACCGTTATCAAATGATTGCAAGTAAGTCGAAAACCTTTCTTCTTCTATTCAAATAAACCCTTATGTTCATATTTCAGTAAAAGCAACAGTCGATTGCTGCAAGCAAATTCGCCGCGATAATTTGGCGAGGTTAGGAATGTAGAGGAAATTTATGTTGGAATTAAAATCAAACATTACCCTTAAATTACGCTACATTTTATTTTGGAGAGCTTTGTTTATTAAAATAATGCTAAATGACCGGTTGCCAATTTAATAAGTAGTATTGCATGAAAGAAAATATGAAGTGAATGAAGATCATTTTTTAAGTATGAATGAAATGTGAATTTCATGATAACGCTGATGATGATAACATTTTCTAAACGCCTTTACGACAAGGTCAAAACAGAATTAATTTTATAGAAGCTGATTTTCTTAAGGAGTCATTAAAGATGTTAGCCTTTACATTAGACATATAATAGGTTCAATTATCAGTGCTAGTTGCATAACTATCCAAGAGCAAATGTAGGGGGAAGTATCTGGAAACCAGCTTACAAGATATACTAGATGATCAATATCCTATAGTATAGATATTATGTTATTGTTAGAAACAGCAGATTTTTCATCGGTTGCTCCATCTTTACTGTGTTTAGCCATTAAGGTAAGCATTAACATTGCTTTCTTCTATCTCTGCTTTTGTTAGAAACAAGTTTTTTCCTTCTTTAGCTTCAGCTCCACCCTGCTATCTATTTGCCATCGAAATAAGTTGATAAGATTCTTCACTTCTATCTCTGTTTTTGGCAGACTGCAGACAGAATGTTTGTAGATTGAGGATACCAGTTTTTAGCAAATGAAATCAGCTGCATGATCAATCTACTATCGTATCGATTTCATATTATAGTTAGTAACGAGAGCCATCTTCTTTCTATCAAGGCTGCAAGGCTGCTCTATTTCTTGACTGCCATGAGTGTACTTGTAGAACCCATGCTCCTTCTACTTAGCGAACTATATACAGTTTCTATATCCTTGAATACTTTACTTTCCATTATGGCAGAATACGAAGTGGACCAATATTCAAATGAATGAATTAAATATTAGATGGAGAAGTAAAGCTAAATGAATGATAAAGTTGTTTATTAATGCATATTGCTGTTGATCTCAACTAAGTAGATTGTAATCAGCGTCTTACGTATCTCTTTATTTTATTTTATTTATCATAAATTGATTATTACATAATTACTACGTCATTTCGACGTTATTGCCCTTACTGAACTACTAAAAGATATGTTGAATATAATCCAGATCAAGTTAAAATTAGATACTTGATACAAATCAAGTCTGAATTTGTTGATGTTTCTCTAAACTAACTTTCGTTAGATTTAGAAATTATCCCATGATATTACATAACGGCCAAAAGTATTTAAAATTTATGAATCGACTGCAAGGTAGTAAAGCAGAATATGAATCATTCGTACCTGTCAATAAAGTGACCAATGACTCCTGAATTAACATCCAAAACATTAGCTTTGCCTTACTTTGAACTGTACTGTAGATGCTTGCGAAAAGTCAACTCACTCTTCTAGGCTATTTGTTTTGGTTCACTGATTAATAGTATAATTTAGATGAAGCTATTTAGCCCATTTCATTAATCTGAGCTTCATTAATCCAGCATAGAGTTTAACAATTTATAAATACTTCGATTAAAATTAAAGCCTAGTAACACCCATGTTTACTAGAATAGCTGATGATGAATCTAGGTATTTACTTGTGTCTACTAGCACTATAACAATAACATCAACTAATACATCGTATATTTACTATTATTTCGGCTGAAATACCTATAGTACGATGTGATATTCCTCGGCTTGTTAAGTATTATCGCAGGCGATTTTCTTATTATTGATTGTATGTAGATTTTAATCAGTATGCTAATTTGTATGTAGCTATTCTGCATGTCTAGCATTATTACGATGTGTAAGCTCGTTCTAATGATAACTTTAGATGGATAAGTTTACTTTATATGCACCAGAAGTTTCTGACGAGACTATAAAAGGCTGCTGCCTGAAGACCGGTTTTTAGTTAATTAGTCGGTTAGTTAGTCAACTAGTTTGCCAATTGCTATTAAATTGTCAAGACTATCATCTTGGTTATCAAGATCTCTTCAGTAATTAATAGTAGTCCATCTCTTACTACGTCGTCTATATTGTACCATAGTATTTGGTCGTTGGAACTGAATTAGTTGATGATATAGCTCATCTTGCCTCTTGAAGTCAGTAAGAGGTGTTTTTCATAAGTATTGGCGTATGTAGACTACTTTGTCACTGGTGGTAAGTGACAAGCGTTAATCAAAATGTGCGTAAACCATCTTCGTTTTAGTTTAGATGCCTATGGAGTCTATTCCTTGGAATGAGATTTGAATATTGTTTCATTTTTATATTGCAATAAAAAAAAGCGTTGTATATGCTAAACTTTGACTCAGCATTATGGAAACTCCAAAGCAACGTATTCAGCATATCGTATAATACATTACTTAATCCGGAATAGTTTAACAAGAATTTAAAACTGCAAATCTGTACGTAATAATTTGAGCTAATTGCAATCGTAATTCGTCTGAAAGTATAATGCTAATACAAAATGGCAGCACTGTTTAACGTAGTGATTAGCAACAGTTGTACTTAAGTATATTAATTGTAGATGATAACTGGTGTAATGAAACGATTTAAAACCAATTCATTACACTATCACTGACTTTCTTGGAAAGAGACTCTAGAAGAGTCGATGGAAAGATATTTTTCCATGCATGCTAGTGTGTATTCCCGTATTTGCATTGGCTGAATAAGTACTGCAAGTTCCAGTAGCTTGCAACTGGATCTAACACCAAAGTCTATAATTGAGTGGAGCCGCTCCATTATAGCTATCAATGAGCTACATGGTAACCACAGTTGCAACATAGCTGATATTACTATCAGTTTGTCTCCTAAAGCCACCAAAATACCCGGGCAGTAGCTCATCGAAGCGATGAAATTGCTGCTAGGATAGTTCAATTTGCTATCAAACGATGGCTTAATGCGACGTAAGAGGAGCCTTAAATAACTGATGACTTTGCGTCTCTGTTAAGATTATCCATCATCCTTAACGTGCACTTGTGCAGCTATGCAGCTCTTCCATAGGCAGTAAGACAGTACTATAACTGGTTTAGCATAGTTGAAGCAGCTTATTATTGTGAAAAAGAGACCGAATATCCCCCAATTCCCTAGAGAACGGATCAGGTCGACTTTGCAAAGATGTATGGTTAAATAGAACTTCCAGCGGCTGCTCTCTTCTTCACTTTAGTAGGCAACAGAGAAGATGTCTTGCGAGAGCAAGGACACTGGCTCCAAAATAAGTAAAATTGTGCTATACGAAACACTATTATTTAGCTACAGTGCTACAGCATTGACTGTAATATTGCCGTTAGAAACAGTCGTCATGGACTATGGACTAGTTGGAATCGAATAGTCTATATGCAATCTTGTGGTTGTCATGAATTATATTATGAATAATTACTAAGCGCTCCACCCAGTTATTTACTTTGGCATCAAATCAAATCTTGAGCTTGTGGAATGTACTTGTGCAAGCAAATGGTGGACAGGATTCTTTCTTTGATGTAGCGTATTGCTTTTGTACTTGTCTGAGGGTTGTTTTGCTACCTTCTGAAATTTGCACAAGAGCATTGAAGGCAACGGCCTCTACCAGAAGTGGATACCGTTGTTATTGTCCTTTGGTTGTCCTTTTTTTTAGCTCGCATCCTAGCACGGTAAGCTAGCTCCAATCGAATCCTGACAGTTTATTTGCATTGATTGTCTTCTGGCCAAGACAGAATATTACCTACCAAAGGATTAAATTTATCGTAATAAAACCATTCTTTGACGCAAGCATAATTCAATATTGAACCGACAGGTAGGCTTATCGACGTCTTATTCACTTTCAAGTCAGCCATATTGGATTTTGTACACGTATAATAGCTCATTCTCCTCGTTAATTTTGCTATTATAGTGGATTGATATTCGTTAGTGCCTGCAAATTACTTTACTAATGGAAAATAGGATAAAATTTGTAGCTAATTTTGTTCTACTAATTGCACTCATCGTTGACATCACACCTAAAATTTTATAACATTTTTATGACGAATTCTCTAACGACTGAGATACTATGTAATAGTGTAACAAGCTCTGACAGATCAGGAAAGATCTTGGAAAAGAAGAACTAAAAACACTGTAACGGTTTGCATAGAATAAACATTAATTACTAAGAGCAGGGGCTGCCAGCTTATAGACTGAGCTAAATGTGTTCGTATTCTTGAAGGCCGGGCGTTTCAACGCTGCTACAGAAATAGAAATCGTTAGGAGATCGTAAAATCTTTAAACTACGAAACGAACGTAGTAACAGTTAGGCAATGACAAGCACTAGTAAGAGAGAAGTGTAGCGGCTTCAATACGTTACCTAACTTGGGTACAACTTAAAAATTGCGAACAAGATCATTTAACACTTACAGAATTTAGTATTAGAACGGTAGTTCCTAATTAATTATTATTACTTCACTAACAAGAAATTAAATAGAAGAGTATCACAGACTACCTTGTGACAAGTTTACTAGCCCAACATAAAGCACTTTCGTCGAGTTGCTTCTACAGATTACTGCCCTAATCTGTCAGAAGATCTTGTAAGAGTATAGTACTACTGCTACAACGCTCAAGAACTGCCCTTTTAAAAGGCTCACAACCAGTAGACACGCTATTTTATAATCTACAAAATAGCTTTATTCAATAACACTGAAGCTTTGTGAGCAGCAATACTTTCTTAAACTCTATAATTATGCAGTCTAACGGCAACCTAGTGGCGTAGCTAAGAGCGTTGAACCTAGTTTGCCCTTATTAATAAGCACGCAACTATTCTTATGGCCAATTATTCTGGATTGACTGTAAGCTAACAATGTACGGGTACACAGTATTACTCTAAATTACTTCTGCAATTCTGTTTCGAATGGCGATGGTTAGTTTACTATTCTAAATGTTTACGTTATAATGGATTGAAATAGTTCATTAAAACTCTCTTGTGATTTTGACAATATATTCTACTCTATGTTGAGTTTAACTTTGAAAATATTGTGTCTTACTATTTTTAACATCCCTGTTTGTTGGTATTATATAATACAGCATCTGTGGACATAGATCTTAATATGCTTTTTACTGTGATAACGGTTTGGTGCCATGAACGCAGTGCACATATATAAATAGAATGTTCTCGTTTAATTTGAGTCTTATTTTAATTCAGTTGTCATCTGTCACCGCAGTTAAATAATACTAGTGAAGCCTACCGAAGTACTAGCTGGCGTAGAATTTGATATTTTTTATTAAGGTTAAAAATAGAATAGAACTAAAGTCCATTAGTGAGGTTTCAATTATTCACAGTGTTGACATTTAGTGAAGTACTAACGGTCGCAGTGCCTAGAATTCATATAGTTTAAGGCCCAATCCTAATAAACTCATTTTGCGAAACCACTTGAAGTGATAATACTTTAACCTTAGCAAATATGAACTACAAGTTCCAAGCTTGCATCTTTAATGGGTATGCCATTGTGCTAGAAATTATTGAAACATGAAGAGAAGACAAGATCATCAAACATCAGAAGTAGCAAAGAAACCGTCTGGTCATGCTGATGAACATTCCGAATATGAAGTACGTTATTCTTATATAAATACTGTAACTTTAATTGATTACTTTCATGGATAGATTAAATATGAAATCATAATGATCATCATTTCATTTTAAATTATTGAGATACATAATAGCCATAATTCCTTACTATAATTTATCTACACAGGAGCAAATGATGATGGTTTGGAAAACTAGAAATATACTTAGAGAAGAATGCGATAATGAAACTTTATGGCTAATGAAATGCCAAATTGGTGAAACTCCCAGTGACGAACGAACTGTGAGGCCTTAACAAATCGTTGCAGCTTGAATTGGGCAATATTTTGCTTAATAATTCAATCATTGATGCTAACTCCTAACGGCTGTTAATACTTTAATACTCATCGTTTATCAGAATCTAAACGACTGTGCTGAGCGAATGGTATTCGGGGCTTTCGAATCTTGTCCTAATTGTAACAAATCTTCCAAATATTTCGAGTAATTATATATTAGTAAACTTACTACTAATGACTGTAAGGTCAAGTAATGGAAATAATTGTCGTTTATAATTTAACTAGCCAAATTTATAGTAGCTTAGAAGATACTGAATCAAATGCGCTCAGTACTTTACCTCTAGGTGTACGTCTAGTTTAAAATTTTTTAATTTTCTAAGCAAAGATTAAAATTTACTCCTAGAGAAACATCGAATGGCTTTGTTTGCACAGGCGGAATCGCCAACGTTCCATGCGAATATGTTACAGAAAAACGCGAGAGATGCGCTTGCAAAATTTCTGAAGAACTAAAGGCCAAGTCTCCGTTCCTGTAAGGATCATAATATTGTGTTGTATTTTACTTACAGTATTTATACATGGATCTTTCATCCTGTTAATAACTACTATACATCGAGATGCTGATATTACTGATTCAATTTTTACTCGTTTCATAAAAGAGATGTTACTAGTTGGATCATGTTGAAAAATATCTTAAAATTTATTTTCACTATTCTTTGATACCGTATTGCATGCCTGTTTATGAAAATTTTATCAAGTACAGAATACAATTTTCTTAGTAATAGTTATTCCTATGTACCTCGCGATCGGATCCGATTAAAGAAAGACGAATCATACCCTATTCCTGAAAAATCAAAGTATCGATATATTTTTAGGTACAAGTAATAATAACTGCTGGGCATATATATCTAAAATACATAAAAATATTGGTATAGGGTATTATTGTAAACTGTAGCTGTTTATAGATCATGCGCCAAGTAAATTAATACGCTATTAATTTTTCATGTATTGGTAATTTAATAAGAAAATGCTGGCTTAGAAGTAGAAAAATATATAGTTAGATGAGTATCTAATTTTTCATATAATTCTATGTAGGCGTAACATCGTAAAGCAGAAGCCCCTAGGCAATATTCGTGTCGCTACTATTGGCAAACTAGGAGAGAATATGGTAAGTTACATTTCTAAAAGAAAACTTCCATAAGTGTTTACCAATTATGTAATCAGTAACATTCCATTTTACACGCTGTTCTTTGCACTCAATAATAGAAAATTATTATTACTGTACTAACTGTTTTATTTAAAGTCCAATATCAGAAAAAAAATTGAAAATTTAGGAGGAATCTTTCACGAGCAGATCTCAAAATATGTAGATTTGTGTATTGGTCGACTAGGTTTGCTATTAGACTGCCTATAGAACAATACTTATCCTACAATACAATGTTTTCTTATAAATTTTGTACTAGTTTTACGTGAAATAACCTTTCCCTTTAGGTAAACTAAACAAGAAATTAAAAGAAGAGATCGATAATCTAGGATTGCCAACGGTTTCGGAAGAATGCTTGTCAGCTATTGCAAGTGACAACTTTGATGAGACTATCACAAAATATGGCATTAGTAATTGCACCACAGAGAAGGTATGTTCTCTTTTATTATCGATGATATTAGTGTAAAAGCAACAGTTTTGTAAATTAGATTTCATGAAACGTCTGAAAATGTATTATATGTATGTGAATCTTAATTTATAATAAACTTTTATCAAACGTAGGTCGCCAAGATTAAGAATAAGCGAAAAGGTAAGTATATAAAATATATATATCTTGCCCAATAGAATGAGAAGTAATATGCAAATAACGTAATAGCCCTTACTTGACTATATTATTACAGGCTTTTATTCAACGAATATTATTTCGCTATCAGGCCTAGTCACTACTGACTTACACAGCGGTAATAGCTGAATCTAAAATTTATTTCATGTGATGCTATTTTAATATTAAATACTCACGAACATCATATTTTGCTATGTGCAAAAATTTATGATAGTGCTCGTATGATAAATATTGATATTACATTAACTATAAATAAGTATAGCTGATAACGTTACTAAATGAACTTTTTTAGGATTTGAAAATGATTATAACGTTATCAAAGATTCAAATTGTAACGTTTATAGTGCTGTAATTGAAACTGCTCCTGGCAAGTGGCTTAAATTACAGGCCCTTCAGCATAATGAATTACACAAGTTAGTTCTAAAACAGACTTTATCTTAGCGATCCTCGTTTCTATTTGTGGCATTATGATAATGCAATAACATTCTATTTACTTGAAATACAGATTTCATCGAACAGGTCTGACTTAAACGATTTTGTTAATTTTTATAGCTATTGCTTATTTACGATTGAGAGCGCTATTGATTATTCACATGCAATCAAAAGCAACATTAAAGTAATTATTGAATACTTAATAATACTTGATGATTAGTATCAGTATTCTTTTACGTTAAATGTGCTTTCCAAATATCGGAATTTACTTGTAATAATAATGTAAAGAGATATAAGTTATAAGCCTGTTTTACTTATTTATAGTATACGTGTTCGAAAGCTGAAGCCATGATGGCCTTTGATGAGCTTTATTACGAAAACACAGGTATGAAAGTACTTACGCTGCATTAGCATTATCTTGTACACAGAGTGATAAAATTCGCTAAATTTTGGATCTATTCTCATAGGAGTTACATGTTTCAAAGATACTCAGATCAAGCGAAAAATTCAAAAGGGTTACCCTGTTGGCACCTCATATATTAGCGATAATGTACGGATAAATAATATTTCATTTGCTTTATTAATTTATCTATTTAATATAATTACATATTTCTATCATTAATTGGCTACGACTAGGATAACGAAGCCATTCAATTGGATAACTTAATTTCCAGTTCTTCTAGTGCCAAAATCTCGCCTAACATCGAAAAGCTGTTGAAGATGATCTTTAACGTCAAGCTGCTATCAGCCTATCTGTTAGACTACCAAGTATAGTATAAAATATTTATTAAAGTATAGTGCTAATTACAAAGATTTACAATAAGATTACGGATTCTAAATTGTTTGTTTTAATGTAATGTCATTAGGTTGATGTAGAAAAAATAAAACTGAAAGCTTTAACGACTGACAGAGTAGAAAAAGCAGTGCAATTACTTCATCAAATAGATTCGGTTAGTCTATCGTGGGTAAACACAATTCTGTTGCTGCTTGCATTTTTATTGCAAACTAATTCTGATGTAGCGAAAATTGAAGCTAGGAGTCTACTTTCTAACATACTCTTACTAGTATTTTCAGTATATAGTTTATCTAAAAGAAATGATACTCCTACGATGATAAGATCATAGTAGCTGTAGACTTGTTTCATATAACTTAAAGATGCTGCTTATTAAACATTATTAATATCCAGTATATTACACGCGGATAGGTTTCATCAAAGACATCGAGTAAACAATTAGAAAGAATAAATACCATAAAAAAGCTTAAAGAGAAATTTTTCAATTTAATTTACAAAGACTTACATAAAATAGATGGATGCCGTTATTGCGATGATGAGTATAATCTGAGGGTAATTTCCTTTGTTTTAATATCTTATGCACAGGATTATTACTAACTGTTCATACTAATTTTAAATATATATAATAGAAGACGGTAATAAATAAATATTCAGCAAAGTTATAAATCGGTATTATAAAGCGTAATATCTTATTTTGTTTCAGGAAATATGGTCTAACATGGATGATGTTATGGATATTGCTGTATGCTATGATTTAATAGAAAACGCTAAAAGAGTTGGCAAAGATCTTTTGTATAAATTATATCAAAGCATGAAGATAGAACTAGAAGTATGTCAAAGTTACATACCCTCTTGATGAATTGTTAAGAGCACTAGGATATACTAATGTTACAAGATTAATTATCGTAACTACTATATTATACATGTATCATACCCTTAATTATTTTATCATTGATACTGTTTAGCCGTTATTGCATAACAGTGATGAATTCAATATGATCTTCGAGTATGGAAGTAAAGTCTGTCAAAGGAAACACGACCAATTTTACAATTTAAGCATTGAAGAGGTCGTAAGATTAATTAATGTTGAGAGGAACTACTGAATTATTTCAATTTACTGATTTATCCATACTCGAAATTATGCGTTATTTTATTAATCTACTAGGCGGTTAATTTCGCTAGGTATATAAGGTTCAAAATCACAAAAGTCATAAAAAATACGAAAAATATTGTACTATGGATAACCGTATGTTATTATGGCTTGGCAATCGTGTAATTAATTACAGTCGAATACTTACTAAGGGTTTACAACCAATGGCGAAGAGAGATTTAAGCTATGTAGGTACAACGGTTAAACCATTTGTATATAAGTTTGTACTTTGCCTTCTCTCGATACCGTTATTAAATTAAATAGGGTTATTACTCAGGATATAATGTAATGTAAAATTAAATTTGTAATTAAGTAGCTTATTTTATATCATATTCTCTACCATAATCATATATTGTTGTGATTTAGCTCATGTGAGTAGATCGAGGGAAACAGTAGACTAGTTTATAGTAATCCTTTATAAGATACTAGCATGACACTTCATGATACGGAAGGCATAAATTGTCATAACAATAATTCAGCTCTATAGTTACGCTAAATCTTTAAGCATTAAGTTCTCGACTATGAACTTACTTATTATAATATAAGTTAGTTCACTTTGATATTAACTTGCTATGTAAAATCCTTGACGCCAAATAGTCTACGCCATAACAGCTGCTTTTTATTAGTTTTATATTCAGTAATGCTACATAATATAGCAGTATATTGCATGAAGAGTACGCTTAACTTAAGTTACGTAAGCATATTAGTCTATCGAGTAACCTATTTCTCTCAAAAGTTTTACAAACTTAATTATTTTGATTTAAAATTTTGATATAAAATATTAAATAGTACGAACTTATTAGATTTTTAATACACATATAACTCTATAGAATGTAGGTTTTCCGCACGGGAAAGGAATTTATTTTTCAGGTAAATATATTCATGTATCACAAGTATGTTAGTAACTGGACTTTGTAAGGAAACCGACGTTGTATAATATTAATTATTTATTTATATATTTTTGATTTATACGTCAAGATATGTTTTGGCAGGTAATACAAAAGCAGATTATTTAACTTGAAATTATTCTATCTCCATCTAACTAAGTCATAGATTATCATGATATATTAGTAGTATACTAAAACACGCACGAATGGTTTTATCTCTAGGCTGCTTTAGACTGTGGTTTAAGTATTACAAATTCGACAGGACTATTAATGCTATGTGAAGTAGCACTTGGGAGGATGTACGCTCTATAAAGAACTGTTTTGTATAAATTATTGAGATCAATGCTGTATTAGATACTGTAGTTTTTTTGGCTCACTCTCTAGCTTTTTACATTATTATAGAATGCACTGCAAACATTTTGTTAAAATGATGTATTTTAGATTACATTGTTTTTGATTGATTTCACTATAGCACCAATGAACAATCAGATCTATCGAAAGCGCGTCGTACGGCTGATAGTTTTAAATGTAAATATCGACATTAATACACCAAACAGATTTATGGTTCGAATTACAGGTATGATTGCTAAAGTTTAAATTTAATTTTTATGTTTATACGATGTAGTCAAAGGAGAAGTCGGACCCGATCCTGATGGAGATATTACAATAGAGAATGGTGTTGTCGTACCGTTAGGAGATATTGTTGGAGACTTCGACTGGCCAGATGGGAATAAGTATCTTGCATATCTCTTTATGATTTCTATATGTCGTGAATTGATTATTACATAGTTAGTGTATCAAGTATTATGTTATTTTCCTTAACCGAACTACTAAAAGATACGTCATATACAATCCAGATCAAGTTAAAATCAGATATTTGGTACTAGTCAAATCTGAATTTGTCGATGCTTCTCAAGATTGACCTTCGTTATCTTCATAAAGTAAGCACTTACATAATGTTTAATCTACTATGAGCATAATCAAGCAATTTTGGGGAATGGTATATATCTATTAAACCAAAATAAGGATCATGCATACCTTCATTAAGGTTACCGATGAAACTACAGTATATTAAAATTGACATTTAGCCCTACCTTCTTTTAAAGTTTACATTCCTGCGAATGTAAGCAAATTCTTCTAGAGTGTTTAATTGCTTAGCCTGGACTTCAATAATTTAACACGCGTTGTAGCATTTTGTAGGTTCGCCGATTAGTATTACAGCCGAATAGCACCCATGTCTGTTAAAATTTTTGACGATCGATCTAAGAATTTATTTGTAATAGTTTAAATCGTCTAACGACCCATTTCGACTGATGTATTCTACATTTACTCTTACTGTAATAAGGTAACGTATACTTTTTAGGATATGATTCCCTATCTTTGATACATTGTTATCACAGGCGATTTCCTTATTGCTCATTGATAACGTCATTTGCAGTTTTCATTTAGCATCTTACGATAAGGTGTATAATGCTACTTGTGTATTCCTAGCAGTATATTTAGTGTCAACATTTTAATTCGTGTTGCAGCATTAGTTCATCGGTGAATAAGATTTCGATATTGTTTCATTTAGACTAAATAAATGCCTGGTATTATGAAGGTGTTGTAGTCGGTCTATTGAATTATTTAAGTCGATATTTAATCCTTATGAATCGTATTTTTTTCTTATTTGATTGTTGATCCTTAGCTGGATAAATTATGAGTACTTTACAATTCAGAAAGTAAATTGCGGAACTTTTTGTAGATATCATTGTTGTTATCTAATTATCTGTGCTTAAAAATTAATTCAACAGCTACAGTAGTATTATAAAAGTAAATTATCAAAACAATGAAATTTGGCATAGATTCGCACAGTAGTACATTAGGTAATGCATCTACTAGGAATGATTAGAATTGATACAACACAATATGAAACAGTGTAGATTAGCCAAATCTCCTTATACCGTGGCAGTATTTTTTATTTATAGTTTTTACTTTTATGATTAACAACTAGCATCTCTTTATACCTAAAGCAGTGTTCTCGGCTGCATGGCAGTCGATACTTGCATCGTCGAAATTTCGGCGATAGGTTAGGCCATTGTATTGCATGATGCAAAGTAAACGCTTAACAAGGGTATCAGGATTAGGTTTAGCAATCCCTTAGGTTTTCAAGCGATTGACTCTGAATGTGAGTCGTTAAAAATAGAGAAATTTCTAAAATGACACAGGTCTATCGCTTCATATTCCCAGCTTAGCGTCCACAATTACGTTATTAAGCATACAGACTTTCTACATCCTATAAGGCTGACTTCGTATTGCTAGGATACTGTGAACACGCCTTGCTGCCTTAATTAGCTGAACTCGTTACCAAATATAGCAAAAGCAACTGAAATTGCTTCATATAAAATATCTGCTACGACACAGTAAATGTTTAACAGTAGATATTGAGCACGAGAAATTTTCAAAGTTAAGTTCAAGAACGATTTGCTATTTAGCAGCTCATGTTGCAGATGAACTATTTCTAATATCGTCAGGCCCAATGATGGATTTGCAGAAAGAGTCCCGCAAAGCCAAAGCTTAGCCAGCCATTTTAAAAATTGTTATATGTTAAGGAGTGCCTTGAGCCTCTAATCAAAATTGATCAGGAAAAAGAGGAAAAGTACACTTGTTTACTACGTTGAAGAAACCGTAATAGTAATGTCAGCTATCTATAATGTCGCATATTTAGAAAAGATTGCATTACGTAATGACCTCAGCTAACTATATTAGTAAAGTAATGATCAATGATGGGTGATCGCTAGGATAGTTCAAAACGCGTTCATGGCGCTTTCACTGATTTTGGTTTGGTGCATGCATAGTCGCGTCGTAGGAGCTTAAAATGTGATGACAAACCCAAGTCAACAACTGGGTGGAGTTAGTCAATTTTATTGCTGTTGTACAGTAATTGCTCTAAACAGTGGTATTGGCTTGATGATCGTAATTCTACGGTAGGTTATATTACGATATAACTGATTGGTGATGAGCATGTTTTCCATTATCCACAGAAATAGCTTGCCAGCAGCCCACTAAAGTGACGAATGAAACAGCTGCTGCTTGGTAATTAATTCGGATAAAGACAACATCTCCTATGACATCATAAAATACTGTATACATTGGATTATTAGCCCAGTTGTAACTCTAATGTAATTAAAAGGCATAATCCAGCCCGTGCAAGTACAACATATAGTATTTAGAAGTTATTATCTTGCAGCCGATCAGATTGTTATTCGTATATTAAGTAGCGAAAGAACTGCTTTACAGCATGGAGGTTGTCCGTAGAGCTAAGCTAGGCAGTTTTGAAAGTAGTCTTATCCGCAATTTTCTCCATTTCAAATTGAAGATTAATTATTGGATAATTTATTGTGGGATTAACAAGACTACGCCGTGACAAGTAAACTGCTTATTATTATGAAAAAGTGACCCAGTATGCTTTAATTGCTCTTAATGGTGCAACCAGTCTTGTAGATAAGCAATAAAGCTGATTTATAAATTTAACCTCTGATAATGGATTGCAGTATTACCACAAATTCCTTGCCTAACTATCTGTGTTGGATTCATCATTTTATAGAAAAGTTAACTCGCTAATGCAGGCATAATGATGAAATAAAGGCATCCAAATCATTTGTTATTGCTGATAGTCGTTTTCAGTGCCATACTCTAGATATTAAAACCTGATTCTATCATCATTTAGTAGTTATCGAAAGGGCTTGTAAGATATGCACTCGCAAGTGAATCGTTTTGAGGGCACGATGTATCATTTTGATAGCCTAGCCTCCATTATTATTGCAGCTAGTTTGTAATTGTTCATTTATTCTCGTACTTTGCAATAAGTGTCGTCCTCTATAGTCATTTTAAATTAAATTATAACCGTCAATATTCCAAGGTTTCCCGATCAACTCATCGAATTCGTCCCAGAATTAAAGAACACCACGGCATGTTAGGAAAATAGAACTACTTTGAAGAGATTACGCTTCCAATTTTGAAGTGCAATCAATCTAGCCTACTGGTGATTTTCATTTTCCATAAAGTTCAACAATTTGTAGAATCATCGATAAAATATACGCCTACCGTCTTCGTTTCAGTTGCAGCCACAAAATTTAGTCCATTTCGCTGAATGAGATTTTAAATATGGCTTCTTTTAAAACGGCAATGAAAAAGCCGTATGTACGCTTAACTTTAACTAAATATAATAGTTACCACAGTGCAACGTGTCCAACATACTGCATACTGTATTATGTTACGAATCTCTATTTAATTTAGCAAGAGTTTATCTGCAGACCTATATGGAGTCATTTGAGCTAGCTGCAATAGTTTTGTGTTTAAAAGTTAAATGGCAATACGAAATATAGCACTGCTTAACGTCGCTCTTAGTGTCAGTTGTGCGAAGTAAATTACTTGTAGAGGATTGTTGGTATAATGAAACGGTTCAAAAGCAGTTCATTATACTGTCACTGAGTTTTCCTGGAAGAAAACTGAGGATAACTTCAAGGAAAGTTGCTTTTCCATGCATGCTACTGTATATGCCGTATCTACTTTGCCTGCATAAGTGCTGCATGTTCCAGTCGCTTAAAAAATTGGCTCCAACGCTAAAGTCATCAGCTTAGTGGAACTGCTCAATGATTGCTATCCTTTGCTACATCATAATCACATTACAATACAACTGATATAGCTATCAGTTTGTTTTCTAAAGCCGCCAAAATACCCTGACGGCAGCCCATCGAAGGGGTGAAAGGAATAGCTGCCATGATGGTCTAATGACGTAGTGCTTGGGTTTTACAACCTCTGTTCGCAATCATCTAACTCAAAATCTGAGTTAATAAAATTGAGCAAACCTCTAACTTAACGCAAGATCACAGATACATCACTACTGATATTGCTTTCAGCTTGTTTTCTAAAAGCCATCATAATACCCTAGCAGTAGCCTATCGAAGCAATTAAAGTTTAGGTAGGCAGTACTTCTACATGAAGTTAGATAGTGTCTGGCTTAGTATATATGTAACGGTGACGGAGTATCTGCTAATTCCCTCGAATATGGCTTAAACTGACTTTGCCAAGACGCATAGTAAAATGTTACTTCCAGCGGCTGATCTGTTTTCCCTTCACTTTGCCAGACTACGGCCAGGATGTCTTGCGACAGAAAGCGTACAGGCTCTATATTATGGAGTCTATATTCAATAAATGATGCTGTAAGATGCACGATGCATTTTTATCCTGCATTAATTACTACTACACTATTCTATATTGCTGTTTGCAACAATCGTCATGGACTATGTTCTCGATGCCAATGACTACTCCTCCCAGTTGTTTACTTTGGCATCAATTCAAACCTTGAGCTTATGGAATGTGCTTGGGCAAGCAATGATGGATGGAATTCATTCTTTGATGCGGTATATCGCTTTTGTACTTGTCTCAGGATTGTTTTAGTTCCTGTTGAATTCGTCACAATAGCATCTATGCCAACGGGTAGTCTACGAAAGATGCCTACCATTATAATTCTTGTTGTTCCTTGGTTGTTCTTTTAGCTCACATGCCATTACTGTGAGCAAGCTCCAATCGAATCCTGATTCTTTGCATTGATTTTCTTTTAGTCAAGAAACATTACTACCTACCAAAGGATTACAGTTATCGTAATACAACCATTCACCGACGGAAGCATCATTCAATATTCAAGCTAAAGGTAGACTTATCAAGCTCTTATTTACTTTTAAGTCTGCTATATTGGATTTCGTACGCGCCTAATAGCCTATTCTCATCGTTGAGGATGTTATTTATCATTGATGATTGATATTCGTTAGTTCCTGCACATTACTTGACTGATGAGAAACGGGAGTCAATTGGTTGCTAAATCTCTTCTACTGACAGTACTCAGCGTGTGCATGTACTAAAAATTTGATAGCATACTTTTGCTAACTGATCGTTGAACGACCGAGATACTGCATAACAGTGCTACAAGCTCTGACAGATCAAGAAAAACTTCCTACAACAGCAGTATTTCAAAAAAATGGTCTAAAAACAGAGAAACGTTTCTGCTCCAATAACCGTACTTGTTTACACCTAAAGGATTGCGAATAAGATCACTAAACACTTACAGAATTGAGTATTAGAACGGTAGTTCTTGATTCGTTATTACTTTACTAACGGGAAATTAAAGTGAATGATTTTATCATCTTGATCAAAACAGTAAGATTCAGTCAGTGTAGCCAACTATTCAAGAAATGGAAGAGCTTTGTGCCTAGTCTATCTTTATTAACTAGCACCAAACAATATTGAAGGTCAAATATTCTGGATATACTGTTTGCTAGCAATGTACTCTTTAATACACCAAAACTAGTTTTTTCAATAGTGTTTAGAATGGCAATGGTTGTTTTGCTTTTCTAAAAAAAGAATCCATAATAAATTGGAATAGTTCAAGAATACTCTGTTGTGATTCTGAAGGTATACTCTATACTCTATGACAGGTTTAACCTGCGTGGTTTTGTCTCTCACTATTTTTTAATATTACTGTTTGTTTCGTCGTATATCACACAGCGGTTGTGGACACAGATCATAATATGCCAGTTACTGTGATAGCGGTTTGGTGCTATGACCGCAATATTTGTATATAAGTAGAATGTTCTTGTCAATTAAGAGTCTTTTTTCATTTAATCGTCATCTGTCATAGCAGTAGAATAATACTAGCGAAGCCTACCGAAGTACTAGCTAGTGTAGAATTTGTTATTTGTAAGTAAGATTAAAAATAAAATAGAAGCAAAATTCCCTTGAAGCGGTTTCAATTATATTCACATTTCGTGCAGTACTAACAGTCACAGAACCTAATATTCACCTAGTTTAAGGCCCAATCCTAACAAACTCTCTTTGCCAAACCACTTGTCATAATAACAGTTTAACCTAAGCATATATTGAACTACGCGTATCAAATTTAAATTTTTAATGGTCTCGCAATTGTGTTAGAAATCATTGAAGCATGAAGAGAAAACAAGATCATCAAGCATCAAAAGCAGCAAAGAGAATGGCTAGTCATGCCGATGAACATTCCAAATATGAAGTACGTTATTCTGCTATAAATACTGTAACTTAAATGGATTACTTTCATGGATAGATTAAATATGAAATCATGATGATAATCATCATATCATTTTAAATCATAGTTATGCAAAATAATAATAATTCTTTACTATAATTTATATATACACAGGAGCAAATGATGATGGTTTGGAAAACTAGAAATATACTTAGAGAAGAATGCGATAAAGAAACTTTACGGCTAATAAAGTCTCAAAATGGTGAAACTCCCACTAGCGAACAGACTGTGAGGCCTTAATAAATTGTTGTAGCTTGAATTGGTCAAAATTCTGCTTAATCGTTTAATCATCGATGCTAATTGCTAACGATTGTCAATACTTTAATACTTGTCGTTTATCAGAATCTAAACGACTGCGCTGAGCGAATAGTATTCGGAGCTTTCAAACCTTGTCCTAATTGTAACAAATCTTCCAAATATTTCAAGTAATTATATAATAGTAAACTTACTACTAATGACATTAAGGTCAAGTAATGGAAATAATTGTATTTTATAATTTAACTAGCCAAATTTTATAGTAGCTTAGACAATACTGATACAAACATTCTCAGAAACTATGCCTCCAGATTTATAGAGTAAGATTTTTCAATCTATCTAAGTAAGGATTAAAATTTACTCCTAGAGAAACATCGAATGGCTTTGTTTGCACAGGTGGAATCGCCAACATTCCATGCGAATATGTTACAGAAAAACGCGAGAGATGCGCTTGCAAAATTTCTGAAGAACTAAAGGCCAAGTCTCCCTTTCTGTTAGTATCATAATATTACGTTGTATATTACTTATTAATATATCGATCCCTCATGCTGTTAATAACGACTATGATGTGTCAAGATGCTGATATGACTGATTGAATTTTTACTCGTTTCAAAAAGAGATCTTACTAGTTGAATCTTTAAAATATTATCTTAAAATTTATTGCCATTTCTCTTTGATATCTTGCATGCTTGTTTATGATAATTTTATCAAGTACAGAAAAAAATTTTCTTAGTAATAGTTATTCCTATACACCTCTCGATCGGATCCAATTAAACAAAGACGAATCATGCTTTATTCCTGAAAAATTAAAGCATCGATGTATCCATAGGTACAAACAATAATAACTGTACAGCAAATATCTAAAATACGTAGAAATTTTAATAGGGTGTTAGTGTAAACTGTAGCTGTTTTTAGATTATGCGCCAAGCAAAATATTACGCTATTTATTATTCCATGTTTTGGTAGTTTATTGAATGAACGTTAGTTTAGAAATAGAGATTTATCTGGTTGCAAGTATTATAATCTTTCATACAATTCTATGTAGAGAGAGTATCGTAAAGCAGAAGCCCCTAGGCAATATTCGCGTAGCTACTATTGGCAAGCTAGAAGAGAATATGGTAAGTTACCTTTCTAAAAGAAAATTTTCAGAAATGTTTATTAACTATATGAATTTAATCAGTAACCTTACGTTTACGTCATTGTTCTTTGCATTCATTATTAGAAAGCTAATGCTATACTAACTATATAATACACATTTAAAGTCCAATATCAGGAAGAAAATTGAAAATTTAGGAGGAATTTTTCATGAACAGATCTCAAAATATGTAGATTTGTGTGTTGGTCGACTAGGTATGATTTAGACAGTCTCTAGAAAATAACAATCCTGCAATGCAGTGATATGTTTTTAATTTTGTCCTAGTTTTACATGAGATAACGTTTTCCTTTAGATAAACTAAACAAGAAATTAAAAGAAGAGATCGATAATCTAGGATTGCCTACAGTTTCAGAAGAATGCCTGTCAGCTATTACAGGTGACAACTTTGATGAGACTATCACGAAATATGGCGTTAGTAATTGCACTGCAGAGAAGGTAACTACTCTTTTATTATCGTTGATGTTACTGTAAAAGCAACAGCTTTGTAAATTAGATTTACATGAAACGTTTGAAAATGTATTATATGTATGTGAATCTTAATTATAATAAACTTTTATCAAGCGCAGGTCGCCAAGATTAAGAATACACGAAAAGGTAACAGTATACACTCGTACATAAATGACTCCTTACTATATAGCACCCATCATAACGTACTATTGCAAATTGTACGACGATATCTTGCCCAATAGAATGTGAAGCAATATGCAAATAGCGTAATAGCTCTTACTCGAATATATTATTACAGGCTTTTACTCAACAAATATCATTTCGCCATCTGGCCTAGCTATCACTGATCCACACAGCGGTAATAGCTGAATATAAACTAATCTCATTTGATACTATTTTTATATGAGATACTTACAAATAGCAATTTTTGCTACGTGAATAAATTCATAATAATACTCGTATGATAAAGACTGACTAGATATATGATTTTAAGTATCGATGGAACATTAACTATAATTAGGTATAGCCGATAATCATACTAAATGAACTTTATTAGGACTTGAAAATGATTATAGCGTTATCAAAGATCCAAATTGTAACATTTACAGTGCTGTAATTGAAACTTCTCCTGGCGAGTGGCTTAAATTACAAGCTCTTCAGCATAATAAATTACATAAGTTAGTTCTAATACAGACTTTTATCTTAGCTGTCCTTGTTTCTGTTTATTACATCATAATGCAATGAAGTATTCTTAGTTAAGATGCTGTACAGATTTTATTAACCGAATAGTTACTAAAATTATTTTGTTAAATTTTAACAGCTATTGCTTATTTACGATGGAGAGTGCTATTGATTATTCACATGTGATCAGAAGCAGGATTAAAGTAATTATTGAATACTTAATAACGCTTTTTGATTGACATCAGTTTTCTTCTACTTTAAATGTGCTTCTTATAAAAATCGGAATTCACTTGTAATAAAAATGTAAGAGATATAGGCTATAAGCCTGTTTTTGCTAATTTATAGTGTATGTATTCAAAAGTTGAAGCCATGATGGCCTTTGATGAGCTTTATTACGAAAACACAGGTATGAAAGTACTTACACTATATCAGCTTTATCTGGTACACGGAGTGTAAATTTCGCTAAATTTTGGATCGATTCTCGTAGGAATTACATGTTTCAAAGATACTCAGATCAAGCGAAAAGTTCAAAAGGGTTACCCTGTTGGCACCTCATATATTAGCGATAATGTACGGATAAGTAATATTTCATTTGCTTTATTAATTTATCTATTTAATATAATTACACATTTCTATCATTAATTGGCTACGACTAGGATAAAGAAGCCATTCAATTGGATAACTTAATTTCCAGTTCTTCTAGTGCCAAAATCTCGCCTAACATCGAAAAGCTGTTGAAGATAATCTTTAACGTCAAGCTGCTATCAGCCTATCTGTTAGACTACCAAGTATAGTATAAAATATTTATTAAAGTATAGTGCTAATTACAAAGATTTACAATAAGATTACGGATTCTAAATTGTTTGTTTTAATGTAATGTCATTAGGTTGATGTAGAAAAAATAAAACTGAAAGCTTTAACGACTGACAGAGTAGAAAAAGCAGTGCAATTACTTCATCAAATAGATTCGGTTAGTCTATTATAGGTAAACGTAACTCATTTTTTTGTTTGTATTTTCATTGCGAACTGATACTGACGCAACGAAAATTAAAGCTAGGAGTCTACCTTCTAACATACTCTTCCTGGTATTTTCAGTATATAGTTTATCTAAAAGAAATAACACTCCTACGATGATAAGATCATAGTAGCTGTAGACTTGTATCATAAAATTGAAAGATGCTGCTTATTAAGCATTATTAATATCCATCGTATTACATGTGCATAGGTTTCATCAAAGATGTCGAGTAAAAACATACAAAGAAAAAATAAAATAATAAAGCTTAAAGAGAAATTTTTCAATTTAATTTACAAAGACTTACATAAAATCGATGGATTCCGTTATTGCGATGATGAGTATAATCTGAGGGTAATTTCCTTTGTTTTAATATCTTATGCACAGAATTATTACTAACTGTTCATACTAATTTTAAATATATATAATAGAAGACGGTAATAGATAAATATTCAGTAAAGTTATAAATCGGTATTATAAAGCGTAATATCTTATTTTGTTTCAGGAAATATGGTCTAACATGGATGATGTTATGGATATTGCTGTATGCTATGATTTAATAGAAAACACTAAAAGAGTTGGCAAAGATCTTTTGTATAAATTATATCAAAGCATGAAGATAGAACTAGAAGTATGTCAAAGTTACATACCCTCTTGATGAATTGTTAAGAGCACTAGGATATACTACTGTTACAAGATTAATCATTGTAACTACTATATTATACATGTATCATACCCTTAATTATTTTATCATTGATACTGTTTAGCCGTTATTGCGTAGCAGTGATGAATTCAATATGATCTTTGAGTATGGAAGTAAAGTCTGTAAAAAGAAACGCGACCAATTTTACAATTTAAGCATTGAAGAGGTCGTAAGATTAATTAATGTTGAGAGGAACTACTGAATTATTTCAATTTACTGATTTATCCATACTCGAAATTATGCGTTATTTTATTAATCTACTAGGCGCTTAATTTCACTAGGTATATAAGGTTCAAAATCACAAAAGTCATAAAAAATATGAAAAATATTGTACTATGGATAACCGTATGTTATTATGGCTTGGCAATCGTGTAATTAATTACAGTCGAATACTTACTAAGGGTTTACAACCAATGGCGAAGAGAGATTTTCGCGATGTAGGTATAACGGTTAAATCATTTGTATATAAGTTTGTGCTTTGCGTTCTCTCTGATACCGTTATTAAATGAGGGTTATAACTCAGGGCATAATGCAGTGTAAAATTAAATTTGTAATTAAGTAGCTTATTTTATATCATATTCTCTACCATAATCATATATTGTTGTGATTTAGCTCATGTGAGTAGATCGAGGGAAACAGTAGACTAGTTTATAGTAATCCTTTATAAGATACTAGCCTGACACTTCATGATACGGAAGGCCTAAATTGTCATAACAATAATTCAGCTCAATAGTTACTCTAAATCTTTAAACATTAAGTTTTCGACTATGAACTTACTTATTATAATATAAGTTAGTTCAACTCTGATATTAACTTGCTATGTAAAATCCTTGACGCCAAATAGTCTACGCCATAACAGCTGCCTTTTATTAGTTTTATATTCAGTGATGCTACATAATATAGCAGTGTATTGCATGAAGAGTACGCTTAAGTTAAGTTACGTAAGCATATTAGTCTATCGAGTAACCTATTTCTCTCAAAAGTTTTACAAACTTAATTATTTTGATTTAAAATTTTGATATAAAATACTAAATAGTACGAAATTATTAGATTTTTAATACACATATAACTCTATAGAATGTAGGTTTTCCGCACGGGAAAGGAATTTATTTTTCAGGTAAATATATTCATGTATCACAAGTATGTTAGTAACTGGACTTTGTAAGGAAACCGACGTTGTATAATATTAATTATTTATTTATATATTTTTGATTTATATGTCAAGATATGTTTTGGCAGGTAATACAAAAGCAGATTATTTAACTTGAAATTATTCTATCTCCATCTAACTAAATCATAGATTATCATGCTATATTAGTAGTATACTAAAACACGCACGAATGGTTTTATCTCTAGGCTGCTTTAGACTGTGGTTTAAGTATTACAAATTCGACAGGACTATTAATGCTATGTGAAGTAGCACTTGGGAGGATGTACGCTCTATAAAGAACTGTTTTGTATAAATTATTGAGATCAATGCTGTATTAGATACTGTAGTTTTTTTGGCTCACTCTCTAGCTTTTTACATTATTATAGAATGCACTGCAAACATTTTGTTAAAATGATGTATTTTAGATTACATTGTTTTTGATTGATTTCACTATAGCACCAATGAACAATCAGATCTATCGAAAGCGCGTCGTACGGCTGATAGTTTTAAATGTAAATATCGACATTAATACACCAAACAGATTTATGGTTCGAATTATAAATATGATTGCTAAAGTTTAAATTTAATTTTTATGTTTATACGATGTAGTCAAAGGAAAAGTCGGACCCGATCCTGATGGAGATGTTACAATAGAGAATGGTGTTGTCGTACCGTTAGGAGATATTGTTGGAGACTTCGACTGGCCAGATGGGAATAAGTATCTTGCATATCTCTTTATGATTTCTATATGTCGTGAATTGATTATTACATAGTTAGTGTATCAAGTATTATGTTATTTTCCTTAACCGAACTACTAAAAGATACGTCATATACAATCCAGATCAAGTTAAAATCAGATATTTGGTACTAGTCAAATCTGAATTTGTCGATGCTTCTCAAGGTTAACGATCGTTGTCTTTAAAAAGTAAGCACTTACATAATGTTTAATCTACTATGAGCATAACCATGCAATTTTGGAGGGAATTGCGTATATCTAATAAACCAAAATAAGGATCATGCATACCTTCATTAAGGTTACCAATGAAACCTATATTAAAATTGACATTTAGCCCTACCTTCTTTTAAAGTTTACTTGCTTACAAATGTAAGCAAATTCTTCTAGAGTGTTTAATTGCTTAGCCTGGACTTCATTAATTTAACACGCGTTGTAGCATTTTGTAGGTTCGCCGATAAGTATTACAGCCAAATAGCACCCATGTCTGATAAAATTGCTAACGATCGATCTAAGAATTTATTTGCATTAGTTAAAATTGTCTAACAACCCATTTTAAGTGATTTAGTTTATATTTACTGTCAATAAGGTAACTCATACTTGTCTACGATGTGATTTTCCTATCTTTGATACATTATTATCGTAGGCGATTTTCTTGTTCCTAATTGATAATGTTTTTTTGTAGTTTTCATAAAGTATGTTATGATAATTTGTACAATGTAACTTGTGCATTTCTAGAAATATATTTATTGTCATCATTTTAATTCCTACTGCAGCTTTGGTTCATCCGTTAATAAATTTCAATATTGTTTCATTTAGACTAAAATAAATGTGTGGTATTGTAAAGGTGTTGCAGTCGGTCTATTAGATAAGTTAAGCCAATATTTAATCCTTAGCTGGATAAATTATGAGTGCTTTACAATTCACAAGGCAAATTACAGTACTTCTTGTGGATGTTATTGTTGTAATCTAAGCAAACTGCCTAAAAATTAGTTCAACAGCTACAGTATTGCTATAGAAATAAATGATTAAAACAAATGAAATTTGGCTTAAATTCGTACGTTAGTACGTTAAGTAATGCATTTATTAAGAATGATTAAAATTGGTACAACACAATATGAGACAGTGCAGATTAGCCAAACTCTACTAGCACCTTTTTAATATTGTTCATTTTTGGTGTTTAGCATATGAATTAATAACTAGCATCTTTTTATATCTAAAATAGTGTTCTCGCTTAGATGATAGTCATTACTCACATTGGCTAAATTTCGGCGATAGGCTACGTCCTTGTATTGCATGATACAAAAGCGCTCAACTAGGGTATCATAATTAGGTTTAGCAATCCCTTAGGTTTTCAAGCGATTAACTCTGAATCTGAGTTATTAAAACAAAGGAATTTCTAATTCTACTTCATGTAAGGCTTACTTTGTATTAATTGGATACTTTGAACATACCCTATTGCTGTAACTAGCTGAATTCACTAGGAAAGATTACGAAAGCAGGTGAAATTGCTTCATACAGAATATCTGTTACAATATACTAAACGTTCAACTGCAGACATTTAGCACGATAATTATTCAAAGTCAAGTTCAAGAATGATTTGCTATTAGCTGGTTACGCTGAAGAATGAACCTTTTTCAAATATTATCAGGTCTGATGATTACTTTGCAGGAAAAGTCCTTGCCGAACCGAAGCTTGACTGGCCATTTTTAAAACTGATGCATGCTTAAGTTATGCCTTGAGCAAGCACTGCTTAACTTCTGTTTTCACAACATTTATGCTAAATTCTTTAATTGTAATTTATACTATATTCAGTTAGAAATCTACGAAAACTAAATTTGAGTAGTCCTTGCCTTAAACCTTTAATCCAAACCAATTAGGAAGAAGAACAAAAACATACTTGTTTATATTTTAAGGAAATAGCAAGAGTAGTGTCAACTATCTACGATGTTGTATAGGTAGAGCAGATTGCATTAAGCAGTGACATATGCAAACCTAAGGCAGTGATCTCAGCTAGTTATATATTAGTAAAGTAATGAGCGCTGATAGCTGATGGATAGTTCAAAAGCTATTGATGATCCTTTCACTAATTTTAATTTTGTGCATGCATAGGCACGTCGTAGGAGCTTTAAATATGATCTCAAGCTAAGGTAAACAACTCGGTGGAGCGAATCAATTTTATAGCTGTTTGTCACGGTACGAACTACCGTAAAGAAATAGCTATCTAGATTTGGTTAATATAATATAGTAATAATATATTACAACTAGTTACTTACAATAGGAATTACTCTAATTATAAATGTGTTACAGTAAATTTAATGCTGTGCTGCAATGTGATCTGAAATAATTCAGTGAATGGACATATTGTAGTCCGACTAAGAAAAATTAGTTAGTAGATGTTCTAACCTAAGTGTTTTTATATGATGACTCATGAATGTTAGCTGCTGTAGAAGGGTATATAAGCCCGTCAGATAGTTGAATAAAGTAATTCTCAATTGTCTAGTTGAGTTTAACGTAGAATCGAAGGTGTCTAAATTCTTGTGAGGTAGTTGAGGGATACTGAATCCCGGAGACTATAGTAATTTCGAGATTTGTTTTACGTTATCCTTGTCACGAAGCTGGTTTGCGACACTGTTGTATAACAGTTATCCTAAACAGTAATATAGCTTAAAATAATTCTTTATCAGCAATTAGTAAAGCAACGCAGATAATTTTAAATCAAAAATAGGATACCACAGTATATGCCATGTCAAGCGTGAATATCATACCATTCAACTTAGAATACGGAGATACAATTTAAAAAAGACACTAAGTAAAGTCTTACTATGATCATTGTGATAAAGGATTTGATAAATCGGCTATGTAGCTGTCCATTTAAAAGTCATTCGAGATAATTTACATGAATTTATGGTATAGAAGTAGATTCTATATTGAACGAGGTAATTTAATTTCCGTGTAGCAAGTGAAGAGGTTAACAAATTGAAGCTTAAGAAATCTCTGAGCTTAAGTAGCTCAATTGTTGTGCACGATCTCGATTGGAGTACCATCCCTAACCTTAATATAACCCGTCAGTGTCTAATGACAGCTTGATTAATAACGAATCTTAGTGTAACGAATATGTAATATTAATCGCCTATATTAATGCTAACGTATACATTACTTTTATCACAACTGAATCTACTTTCTAACGTCGTATTATTTGATATCTTCTCTGATAATTGTAATATAATATACTGCACTTATCACATAAATCAGGAATGCATGAAACTCTCGCAATTACCTACAATTAGTGTACTAAGATAGACTGCAGAATACCTTCTACTGGATAGCAAGTTTACCTACGGATTATGTCTCGTTAAAGCTAATTAATATCATTATTTGTGACTCATTTCCAGTCTTGATAATCAGCTTGTTGATCTTTATGATCTACCAGGATACTGCGCCAAATTTTTTTAGAAACGGTGATTACAAATACTTATAAGTAGTTCAAAGCATTTGAAGTACTAGCTAGACATTGTATAGCTACGACAGTTCTTAGCATAGAAGCTCTAATATCTATCACAGAGGTTGCGATGATCATAAATGCTGCAGTAATGGAGGAAAGGTCTGCTAGCTCTGTACGATCTCTTTCTCAGTTTATACGTTGACAAAATTTTGGCCTTCTTGCATAAAATTGATTAATTATAAAACTATGCACACTAAAATTGCCCTTTGTTAGCGGTTACTCGTGTCACATGAATAACATTCCCAAGATACTGTAATACTTAATTTATTACAATGTCTACTAATTGTCGAAACAGTAAATCATTAAGATACTGATTGAATCATGATTAAATTGATATGAGTAAAATAATAGCCGGACAACTATTAATTTAATCTCATAAACTAAACACTAGAGCAGGTCATGTGTGTACTTGCAATGATTGCCAACTTTAAATTTTTGGCAATAGATATACTTTATACCACTTGGTTGAACCTTGTTTTAGAATCGAGGTAGCAATCATAATCGACCACTTAATTCTATGAATAATATTGACAATTAATCTACGAAGAGGTTGCTGTCTATTTCTCTTCTTGAGAGTAATTATGCAGACAGCGATGCTGAAGATAATGACAAGTGAACTTAAATATGCAATGGAGATGGTCAATGCATACAGTAATAGTTCGATTATGCAATGTTACGTTTCTCAAGTATTTTTGATACATAGCGTTTCTAGAAATCCAGTGATAGCATAAAATAAATAGTTTTTACGAAAGTTAGTTAGTAAATTTGAATTATTTTTGCTTAAAATGTGAATTTCAATTACCCACGATGAATTTTCATGGACGATGCTTGTTTAATTACTGCAATACCAAAACATGCAAAAAAGTTCTGATTTTAAGAATTTGCTAAAGTATGATAACAGTATCTTCAACCATACATTATTCTTGCAAAGTAACTAAGGAACTCATTACAGTCAAGACATAAATATACAAATTTTATTGAATATACTTCCATTTATTTTTATTTCATTATTCGTTAAAATTAGCATTCATATATTAATCAGAAGAATATGGGATTATCGATGTTTATCCAATAAATATTGTTATGCTATGTCTAAGAGGTAATGGAATTAGCCAATAATCTTGAGCTCAGGTATTTAACTCATTGTCATTAAACTCTAAAGTAGAAATTTTATTTCTGTAATTGTTTCCTAAACGCTCATATCTAATAAGATGTCCATAGTCAGGATCTGTATTCAATAAATAAGACTATAAATACGATTATGCGAATTCATTTTGAAATAAAACGAAAAAGGAATATTATGATATAAATTAGATTAATTGATAACGTCTACCAATAGGATATAGAGTTCAGTTAATTAATATTTAGTTAATCAGTGTAAGAAGTAACAATATTAAGAACCAATTTCATATTAATAAAAAGGTAAATTAGATGTATCTTATATATTTCTATTGTTTTTTTCTTTGCGATGTTATGAACTTTTAATTACCGATGAAGTTAAAAGGAACTTCACATCAGCGACAGCAAATTGCCTTTCCTTTATATTTGCTATCCATTGCATTAGGGTATTCAATATGAAACCATATGTCTATCAATTTAATACCTCAAAGGAGTTAAGCAACTCCAAGATAAAATGAAAGTCAACGGAGGTATGATTAATTTTAAATCATTCAAATCGATCTAGTATTAAGACTTACAGACTAATTCTATTATTGATGATACCATTTTAACAAGTTGTTAACTAATTTTAGCGATGAACTTTATTATTGGTTATTCTAACGTTTAAGTAGCGGTAAACTTAAAAGAAATTCTCAATCTGCGAGTCAACAATTTAAATTCATTTTTAAAATTGATGCTAGCAAAGTTATATAAAATAGGATTCAATATACCTGGCATAAACATCATTACGGTAGTTACACGAAATAACATAGAAAACTTAGAAAGCAGTTTATGAGTGAAATTTGGATCCAAAGTTTTTTGAAACGAAATCCAGACGTAACTAAAAGCATAGGGTATAGTGCCACAAGCGGAAAGCGTCGTGATAAGTAATATTGAAATTATGCTTAAATTACGTTTTTTAATGGTTTTCAACGCGTGTAATTTGTATCTTGAGTCTTCGATTGGAATATTTATATTACGCAACTTAATAATGATGCATGTATAACATATAAAGATGATCAGTAAGGGTAATAATGAATTTAATACAGCAAAAAATGCTGACAAGACTAAACTAGTATCTAAATGAGTTTGAGAAAGTAACCCAGAACAGTCAATTAAGTCTCGGCGATCATAATCGGTAACAAAAATAAATATTGTTGCACAGACTAGTGCATAGAACCAGATGGCAATAATAATAAAGTTCATTTTATTCCTATGAATCGGTCCAGTAAGTGGATGAATAATGCCGCGATATCTTTCTATTCCAATAGCAGCTAATGTCATCATAGAATTCGACATAGCTACTGCTGCAATAAAATTGGTAATGCCACATAAAATCTTGACGTTCTTACGCAGTAACTGCCTAATATCTAAGGAATAATTATAATCGGCAGTGAAGATAATCATAATGCATCTTAAAATCGATGAACAGCCATAAAGAATATCAGCAAGCGCTAAATTTGCGATTAAAAGATGAAAAGGTTGTCGAAGTCGAGCACTGTTTGATATGAGAGAGCAAACAACGATATTGAAGATTATACTAATAATACTGATAAGTAAAACGCATAAAACCAAGTCGAAATTTTTGCTAAAGATGTTATTACTGGTCGAATTCGAGAAAATTGCCATATTTGGTAGTTGCAATAGTATCAAATTAATATCTATCTTGACAGATATTTATAAGTTTGATAGATTAACATGAAATATATCAATTTAAGGCCTTGAGATAATAAATATACTATCGTACAATTATTTAAATTCCTAATCATGCTTTTTTTTTGTATGTTCAATAGATAATTAATTAGTTAGTCATCAATCATAGTATATCCAAGTCTAAAAATAACATCTTAGTCAATAAAATTATGATAGCATCAACTTTATCATGCACACCTCAATCTTCTATAGCTTAAAGATAAATAATTTATCACTACCTAATTCATAGTAATTGTCGACTGGCACATAAAACATTGAATACAGGTGTATGTCTTTTTTATACTAGTTGCATTTTGTAAATCATTAAAGACTCCTGTAATATTATGGTACTAATTATAGTTTATTCTTCCTAATGATAGAAATCGCGAACAATAATGCTTTAAATTAACAGATTTTATTGAAGTAATTGACATTTCGGGTTACGGTCAATACGTCAAGTTTGATTTTGCATCTGTATAACGCTAAATAGCAAGGTTAATGAACTATTTAATCTAATATCATTAATTCACAGCTGCATTTAATTAATTTCAATATAAAGCTCTTGTAAGCTTTAACGATTAATCAACATTTATTTAACTTAACAAAGTTTGATCAATGAAATTAAGTTAACCATGGGCTCCAAATATTTCCTAAGTAAGAAAAAAGGGAACTTTTGCTATTAATAATTGTCATAAGTTAAAAAAATATCGATTAGTCTATATTTTATTGTAACTTCTGTCGAATCCAAATTTATTTACATGACCAGATAATTTATAACCAACGGGTCTATCGTTTGTTCTTGTTTGCATTTTTAATTCTACATAATGTTAAATTTAATCATCGTGCGTACTTTATAATTCTCTTCAAAATGGCATAAATAATCTTAGCTGTTAAAAATTAGGCAAATTCAGTATTTCTGAGACATATATTTTAAAATAAATATAAGTTAGAGATACGGGTATAATCATTAAGAAAGTAGTTTCATGTTGCCGAGGGTAAATTCTAATGGAAATCAACTACATCAAGAGATCAATCTCTTAATGCTGAGAAAAATTTCAAATTACAATATATTGAGATTAAGACGTTTTTGTACAATTTATATACGATAAGATTCAATTTTAAAAAAGCTGTTTCTAGCAATTTTAGAATCACATTTAAATTTAAAATAGATTTTAAGAAGGTTCTCTCAAAATCTGCGCTTGCATAATTATACGGTACTGGATTTATTGAGCATGGTATAAACATAATGTAGGTCGTTACGTACAGTAGGCTATTGAACTAAATTGCGCATTGTATAAAGTTTGGTTCTAGAAGATAACGACAAGAAATCTAAATTCAGCAAACAGAGAATGGAATAATTGTACAAACGGACATTATCATTATTATAAGCAGTGATATTATACAATTTCTTCGTCGTTTTATTAATTTCATGACTTCAAGTTTATAATAAGAATCATCAAGAAGCGGATTATTTCTATATAATGTTAGTATGACCCTTACATAGCAAAATAGCATTAAAAGAGACGGTATTAAAACTGCTAAAATACCAAAAATCACTGCTAAACAAGTTCCGTTAAGGCATGAATTGTGATGAGAACAATAGAGAAACCATTATTCTGATAGCTATCAGTGGAGCACATAACAATTATAATTCCTGAACAAGCAAGAGTATAGATCCAAATACCAATATGATTTATCCAAATTTTACTTTCACTAACAGGCACAGATAGCGGATGTATAATTACATGATACCTTTTAAATGAGATACTAAACAAGGTAATCTTAGAATTAGATGTAGACACCACATGAATATAACTGTTTACTATTTCAAATTCCTGATAATCTTGACTGCCTACAATAAGGGTTTCTTACGCATTTTCGATAGTACTAACAGCAGGTATTGTATGAATTCTAGTTGTTAAACAGTTTGAGATATCTGTGATTGCTAAATCAGCAATCATTATATATGGTGGCTGCTGAAGATCTTTATTAGAAAACATCAAATAGCACATAATTACATTAAGTAAAATACCTACAGAACCGAAACTGACCATGACTACTACTGAAAACGTATGCAAAGATTCATTTACGGGATGTGACAGTGTTATGCACTGTATTAGAGTAGAAATATCTATGTTAGGATAATTCTGTTAGCCTATCCTTATTTAGTTAACTTCTAATTTTGGATATACTGTGTTTTAATATAGCACTGACTTTTTATGACAGTGACACTTATACACATACTGAAATTAATAGTTATAATAGGGAATGCAAATCATCTACTTACAGTTCCAATCATTGTGATTTTAATTTACTTATGGTAGATCGTAAATTATCATGGAAATGTTCCGTGATAGGACATATCGTAATCTGACTATTCTGTATTAGTCATTATATGTCTATGTTGGTAAATACTGTTGTCTGCATTAAGGGAGCAGTAGCTAAAATTAATGTCTAATTCAGTAAATGATTCTAATGTTAATTGTATTAACTATGACTCATGAACTATTGAGGAATAGTTCTGTATATAAATGCAGCATATCGTGAGATAAAGTGAAATCTCAAACATAGTATTTAACGTAAAATACGAGGCGTCTAAGTCTTTATGTAGTCTGCTAGTAGAGCAAAAGTGTTTGTGATAGTGCAGATATCGTTCCTTGATACGTGGTTCAAGGAATTGACTTATTGATCGTATATTACGTTATCTTGTTGCAAAGCTGTTTTGTGACACGAGAAGATTCGCATCCATTAGATTAAACGTTTTGCGAACTTGACGATAAACCAATTCACCAAAGCAAGTATCTTCAATTTAGTTTAATGAATTTGAATTCAAACCATAAATGATGTATTAATGGAGATCAATTGACCTTCTATCGCATAGTTTTGTAAGCTTGCAGAGATAATTTGTAAAGGTTCATATATGCAACGATATATTATACTGCAGATTTCTAAAAATATAAATATATTGTAGTAACAGATCGTTTAAGTTAACTGAACTGAAGTTGAACTGAATCAAATTTTAATGCATTCTGTAATAGCCAACTATGATGAAAAATTTAGAAAGACTATCGGCCTTTCTAAGGAAATTAGTATAAATTTTAATTCCTTTCTTTTAGCATACAAATAGATCTATTCCTATAGCTTATTGTATTAAAATATCCGTGAGAGTATCGATTTAAACCCAAAGTAACTACATATGGCATGCCTTCTAAATTTTTTTGCCATTAATTAGTCCTATGTGGTAAAGACTTGCTATTCATAACTATTATTATACTATTCGCTATTCGTTTCTCGTTGTTGATGATAACCTTACCTTAGGGCTATTATATAAACTATTCGACAGATACGCGCATAGTAGTTCTAGTTTATAAAATTATCAGTGCCCGCCCAACTGTTTTAGGATATCTGTTCGGGCTAAGCAAGATCCTTACTCATTCACCCAATATAGGCAAAGGGATAGGCAAATAATGAGACTGCGTCAAAGTAAATATTGCCCTAGTTAAAGAGGCTAATACAAAGCTTTGAATTTTTATCACATTCTAAAATTCTCTGGTAATTTGCTGGTAGAATTAGGAATTTAATGCTGATAAGTATTGACGGGATGTAGATGTAGTTTAGAAATCTTTTAAACTTTATAATCAATACTTTCGTGTTTAAAAATATGTAAAACAAACTTTTCAGTTTATTTAGACTGACTATTAATTAAGCAGTTACAGACGTAAATGATAAGTGTGAACGCTTTTTTTAATTCTTTGACTGAAATATTATATTAGCGATATTTTTACCCTAAAATTGAATATAGTAACTGTTATTACATTAAGTAAGCTCAAATTTAGGATTTTATGTTTTAGTAAAAAATTGGTTTTACTTGGATTCAAATATAACATTAATTGCCTTAATGCTAACTAAAGCTCTTGAATTCGTCAAAATATGTCTCTTAGATAGCTAGCTTAAACCAACAAGGAGAATTGCCGCATGAGGGTGTTTACAATTGGTTTCAAAGTCAAATAATTTTATGAGATTACCTTTGACTACATTGCCATATTGTCATATGCGTCCCAAAATAAAGCGAATTAAATATTCCATGTACATATACGAGCTTTAAAATGGAACATAGCATACGTAAGGGTATAACCAGCAAGCGAGTGGTTTAATTTAAGGTACATGTATTTAATTCTAATAAGATTTGGCTGTTCCTAGTAATAACTCTCTTAATACAGAATAAACTTTTAAACTTTAATGCGTTCAGATGAAGATATTTTAATGATTCTAGACACGATAAGTCTTACTTTATACAGCTATTTCTGACAGTTTTAGTGTACATATTTAAAATTAAGTTTAAGAAGACTCTCCTAAAACTGGCACTTGCAAAATTATACAGTATAGGATTTACGATACCTGGTATAAACATAATGTAGGAGGTTGTGTAAAGCAGATTATTAAACTGAATAAAACTTTCATAAGCAAATTTAGATTCTTGGAGATAAAGACTAGAAATCCAAATCCAACAAACAAGGAATGGAATAAATGAACAAGCAGACAATATCGTCATAATTAATAACGATGCTATACAAATTTTTCGTCGTTTTATCGATTTCATGACTTTAAGTTTATAATAAGAATCATCAAGAGGCGGATTATTTCTACATAGTTTAAGTATGATCCTAACATAGCAAAATAATATTACTAGAGACGGTAGTGAAACTGAAAAAATCGTAAAGACTAATACTAAAATAAAAGCCGTTAAAGCATCGCTCGGAATAAGAACAATAGAAAAACCTGCAATCTGATATGTATCGGTAGCACGCAAGATTGTCACTATTCCTGAGCAAATAAGAGCATAGATCCAAATACCAATAATATAAATCCAAATTTTACGTTTACTAACTGGTACAGATAGCGGACTTACAATCCCGCGATATCTTTCAAACGATATAAAAGACAAGGTAATCATTGAATTGGACGCAGAAAAGCTTGAAATAAAACTGGATGCAAGGCCAAATTTCAGATAATCTTGCTTGCCTGAACTATAGCTTTCTTCTTGATTATCTGTAATACTTATCGCTAGTATCACATTTGCATTTACTGCTAAGCAGTATAAAATATCCGTTATTGCTAAATTAGCAATCATAATATGTAGTGGCTGTTGAAGATCTTTGCTGGAAATCACCAAATAGCACACAATTACATTAAATAAAATGCCAACAGAACCGAGACTGAGTGTGGCCACTACTGAAAACACATTCAATGACTCATTTAAGGGAAGACTTGAATTCGTTAGATTAAACATTTTGTGAAGTTGATGATAAGCTATTTCACAAATACACGAAACTTACATTCAGATTAATCAATTTAAATAAAATTATAAATGATTATATAGACGATGATTAATCGAGGCTACTGTTGTACAATTACTCAAACTTGTAGAGACGATTGATAAAGTTAGTAATTTAATTTTGGACTTCTAACAAAAACGAATAATTAGCAGATACAAATTGTTTAAAGTTGAGTCGTACTAAAATTTAATTTACTTTCATACCATGAAGCTGTCTCTACGCTAATACGCAGCGTGTTTGTCTGCTACCCTTAACTAAAGGCTATTGAATAATTTTGCTCTATAAATTTAATAGTTCCAGTCCATAAAAATATCAGCGCCCCGCCCCACTATTTTAAGGAATCTATTTAACTTAAGTAGGATTCCTGCCCATTTCACAATAAAGGCTAATAATAGTCCTACATCTGAGGAATTACTGTGTACGTAAAGAAAGCTAATGTCAAGTTTCAAACTTCTGCGGCATTATAAAATTATCAGGTAATTTGCTAGTAGAAATCGGTGCTTGATACTTTTAGGTAATAGTAGGATGTAGTTGTAGATTTAAAATTATTTTAACTTTATTGTTAAAAACTTAATGTTTTAAAATATGTTACGCGAATTTTCAAGTTTATTACCTATTTAATATTCGATAAACCTTATTTATTACTCTGTCGCAGATATTATTGATTAAAGTGATTGCTTGTTTTAATTATTAGATTGGAATATTAAATTAATGATATTTTATGCTAGTATTAAATACAGCAATAGTTATTACATTCTGATCTCAAAGTTAGGATTAATTTTCATAAGAAATTAGTTTTAACTTCCATAACTCATCATTTATCGAACCTTTTAGAAATATAGTTCGATTCTTGGTTAGTAAATAAAGGATAATAATAATATTAAGATTGACTATCCTCATAATAATCAGAAAAGAATTCTATAAGACCATCAATACTAAATATAAGACGACTTTTTATAGTACGGAGAAATACCAATACTATTTTGACACCAATGCACCTTATTTAATTCTTATCCATATAAAATATTCTAAGAAAGTTACAGAGCCATGTAATCTAGTGAACATAATATCAGTGAAGAGTTTAGCTATTTTACTTTTACTGATTTCGATAGCTCACCCAAATGTTACATTAATGCCTTGATACTGACTAAATCTCTTGAAATCGTAAGATATGTCTCCTAGATGGTTAGCATAAAACCGATAATAACTCTCTTAATACTGATTTTGATGGAGGGTTCGAAGAGTCAGATAATGTGGTTTTAGTTGCCATGCAGAGAATTGCATAAGAACTTAAGAAAAGAGGATACTTTTATTGTAGATAGTAGTTAGGTACGGTAGGTCAGCGTGGTAGCTGCCTTGAGTAAAGTGTGAATACCAAGTGTGACTAATAATGCAACTTAATAAATCTAAGGTAGAAAACGGCAATATTTATAGCTATGGCATTAGAACGCATGCAGAGAACATGATTGTAGGAATAGATACAACATATACCATAACAGGTCATAGAATAACAGATGATTGTAGAAAATAGTGAGGACTGTAATAGCTAAAAGTAGTAAGCCATATTTGAATATAGAGCGAACAGACCGTAGATATGTCTAAATATAAGATCAATACAACATGTCTATATTTAAGAGCAGAATATAGTTACAGTATATTCTAAATATACTACACTGAGTAAAATTTTAAACGTTAATGCGTTCAGATGAAGATATTTTAATGATTCTAGACACGATAAGTCTTACTTTATACAGCTATTTCTGACAGTTTTAGTGTACATATTTAAAATTAAGTTTAAGAAGACTCTCCTAAAACTGGCACTTGCAAAATTATACAGTATAGGATTTACGATACCTGGTATAAACATAATGTAGGAGGTTGTGTAAAGCAGATTATTAAACTGAATAAAACTTTCATAAGCAAATTTAGATTCTTAGAGATAAAGACTAGAAATCCAAATCCAACTAACAAGGAATGGAATAAATGAACAAGCAGACAATATCGTCATAATTAATAACGATGCTATACAAATTTTTCGTCGTTTTATCGATTTCATGATTTTAAGTTTATAATAAGAATCATCAAGAGGCGGATTATTTCTACATAGTTTAAGTATGATCCTAACATAGCAAAATAATATTACTAGAGACGGTAATGAAACTGAAAAAATCATAAAGATTAATGTTAAAATAAAAGCCGTTAAAGCATCGCTCGGAATAAGAACAATAGAAAAACCTACAATCTGATATGTATCGGTAGCACGCAAGATTGTCACTATTCCTGAGCAAATGAGAGCATAGATCCAAATACCAATAATATAAATCCAAATTTTACGTTTACTAACTGATACAGATAGCGGACTTACAATCCCACGATATCTTTCAAACGATATAAAAGACAAGGTAATCATTGAATTAAATACAGAAAAGCTTGAAATAAAACTGGATGCCAGGCCAAATTTCAGATAATCTTGCTTGCCTGAACTATAGCTTTCTTCTTGATTATCTGTAATACTTATCGCTAGTATCGCACCTACATTTACTGCTAAGCAGTATAAAATATCTGTTATTGCTAAATTAGCAATCATAATATGTAGTGGCTGTTGAAGATCTTTGCTGGAAATCACCATATAGCATATAATTATGTTAAATAAAATGCCAATAGAACCGAGACTGAGTGTGGCCACTACTGAAAACACATTCAATGACTCATTTAAGGGAAGACTTGAATTCGTTAGATTAAACATTTTGTGAAGTTGATGATAAGCTATTTCACAAATACACGAAACTTACATTCAGATTGATCAATTTAAATAAAATTATAAATGATTAGATAGACGATGATCAATCGAGGCTACTGTTGTACAATTACTCGAACTTTTAGAGACGATTGATAAAGTTAGTAATTTAATTTTGGACTTCTAATAAAAACAAATAATTAGCAGATACAAATACAAATTGTTTAAAGTTGAGTCGTACTAAAATTTAATTTACTCTTATACTATGAAGCTATCTCTGCGCAAATACGCAGAGAGGTTGCCTGCCATTCTATGAAAATTAAGATAAGTTTTAATTAATTTCTATTGGCCTCGCTCAACCATCTTAAGGAGTCTTTTTAACTTTAGCAAGATCCATGATAATTTTCAAAATAAAGGTTGATGATATTGCTTAATGTAACTTGAGTAAATACCCTATAATTCAATGAGACTAATATGAAGCTCACATCTTTTTTAATTCTGTTGATTTATCGGGGAAATTTACAGGCTTTAAGGTATAAGTTGCTCGATACTTTGAAGAAGTGGTGGAACGTAATTGTAATTTCTAAATCTATTTTACTTTATAACCAAACGCAAAATGTTTCAGCATATATTATATGAATTTTTTAATTTATTAATGATGTAAAATAAGACAGATTTTATTAAATCTGGTCAAAGTTGCAGTGTTAAATGACGTTAAGGTTAGGACTACTTTTAAAAAATAGATTGTTTACACTTCGATATTGTATCGACAACGAAAATGTCTTAGAAGTAAAGTTCGATTCTGGTAAATGAATTCTGAAAATATTATTGTCAGGATAGCCAATCCTAATTTTAGCCCTAGTAGAAAGGATACAATGCCGCCAATGCCAACTAAGGACAGTTTGTGACGATATATCGATACTGCCATTACACCCATCCCTCCTTTTGATACTAACTGTTACAAAAAGTCTAATATAGCCATGTTACCTTACATTATCGCGTAGTTGTGAATTGTTGTTATACTATCAGCTTTATTCACGTTTTTAAACTTTTAGCCTTCATTTTCTAATAACCAAAGGACATAGTTTAATATCTACCTATAAATTATTAGACTGCTAAAATATATTCTTACTCTTTTAAGCATCATTTTAATTTCCTTTTTAAAGTTATCACTTGCAAAATTATACAATATTGGGTTCAGGATTGCTGGCAACAACATCAAGATTGTGAAAAGTTGAAAAAAGTACCAAGTCCCTTCGGGTACTTTCCAATGAAATTGTGAATCTTGCAGTTTTTGGAAAAATAGCCAAACATACGATATAATGAACGGGCAAGACGCAGTTGAAGATATCACAGTGATGATCAAAAGCCAAATAATCGACCTGTATCTTTTACGAATGGACTTCCTGATTCTTGTTTTATAACTGGAATCATCCATAGGAATAGTTTTTCGACATAACTTTACTAGGATGCAAACATAGCAAGTAAGAATGATGCTTAAAGGTATGAAACAGCCTATGGTAGCAAATACAGTTATTATTACTGTATCGACTACAACAGAACCAGAAGACAGCGATCCTGAACAATCGATAACATCATGGTGCTCGTAAGAGTTAAAGACCAAAAATATGGATGCCGCAGCTACAGTGTAAACCCAAAGGCTTAAAATAATAAATTTCAACTTGTGCTCTATAAAGGAAAATTTTAACGGAAAAACTATTGCACGAAATCTTTCCATGCCAATTAGGGATAACGTTATAATAGAACTAGCTGAAGAAGTAACTCCTAAAAAATTGGCAATATTACATATGATAGTAATACTGGTAATGGATAATTCAAGAAAAAGCTTGGGATTATGAGACGATATTACGACCAAAATGCAGTTGTAAATAGATACCATGCAATACATCATATCACCTATAGCTAGATTGGCGATCAAGCAATTTATCGGCTGCTGTAGATATTTTTTAGTAAAAATTAGCACACATACCGTCGTATTGAAGAAAATTCCTATAATACTAAGTACTGCGAGTGTTCCAAGAACAGGATAGCTCTGTAGTTTTAGGGCTGATGCCATTGAATCAGTTGCATTCATATTAATTGATTAAAAAGGCTTATTAAGATTTTTTGGTGAAAATATTTTAGTCTAACGCGAAATAGAATTAACTGTACGTAAAAAGTAAGTATAATCAATTACGGCTTCTATTTCATATAGTCTTCTTATAAATGATGATAAAACTATTGAAACCAAAATTATATTTCAAAATGTATAATAATTAGCTTTAATGTCTAATATGAACCATTTGAATGGAATCGTTTCCAAGGATTAAAAATTACTCAATTTGTCAATAAGTGTGCACCGATAATTAGTGGAATATCGTGATTGGATATTAAATTAAAAAGAAAACTAAGCATTGTGAATAATGTAGCGGTAAATGGTCGAATCAGGATCATTAGATATCACAAGTTAATGCAATAGTATTTCTAACATAAATTTATTATCTGAATTACCAACAATCAAATGTTATAGTTAAATAATTGCTAGTAAGCGATTAATAGACTATCTATCTTATTCTATGTCAGGAATTTATCGTTATTTAAATAATTTTTATGTAGTTACTTTTCAAGATATACTATGGTTTAGGCATATTATAATCGTTCCCAAAAAGACTATATTACGATATGCTAGGATAAATGAACATGAGAAAAGATCTGTTGTGGAAGTTAATCTATCGAGTTGTAACTGTACAATATGGATGATACGATAAGAAATTTTAACAGTTGAGATACATTGCAGCTATAAAAAATAATTAATTACGTTCAATAAGACAAGAGTTAATTGCTATTTAAAAATCTTATAAAATGATACTGGCTTAATGCACTTAGTTTCAGGAAAATTTTCATTTTCTGATATCCGAAGAATCAACTAATACATAATTTTGTATCGTGATAGAAATTCGTTTTCAAGACTGTTGAGAAACAAGTTTTCGATATTTTTTAGTGACAATAGCAGACTCATAGCTTGAAACTTCATTATTAATTACGTAAGAAAAATCTTCTAAATAAAGTTTAGCTAAGAAATTGGCTAGTACTAGCTTAGTAGAATGGTGTTAAACTGAATTGTAATAGCCATTAGTTAATAGAAATCATTTTCATTGACCATATAGTTTCTTGTAGGATAAAAGATAGACTAGCAAGGATAATATTAGCTCAGAAATGTGCAGTAGGAGGGTAGTTTTAATCTATGACAAGCTATTAGCTAGACTTACTAGATTAAAGGGAAAAATAACACTTATTTCATTTTATACTCATAATATAACTCATACCTTAAATCTGCCATGCCAGCATTACAACAATTAAATTTACTCATTCTGTAGTGGAAGAGAATTATAGTATTATAATTTCATATTCTATCACTAATCTATGCACATTGATTGATTTTATAGTGTCACCCTTTTAGTAATCATAATTTAGTGGTAGTCATGTTAAAAGCTTTAATGTCTCAAAATTAAATCAAATGCCACCCTGTATTATTCATCCATTCTTTCCAAAGAGAAAAATAACAATATTATATCAGAGTATCCGGAGTGGCCTTAAACTGTGCTTTAGTAGCTATTTGTTAATGCGAATTTATTAACGTTGGCTCAAGAGTTGTCGTAAGGATAAAATATAGAGTAGTGACGATAATATCAGCATAGCTGTGACAGTGTTAAATACTGTATTACAGTAGAAATATCTATGTTAGGATAATTCTTGTTAGCCTATCCTGATTTAGTTAACCTCTAATTTGGATATACTGTGCTTTAATATAGCACTGACTTTTTATGACAGTGACACATATACACATACTGAAACTAATAGTTATAATAGGGAATGCAAATCATCTACTTACAGTTCCAATCATTGTGATTGTAATGTACTTATGGTAGATCGTAAATTATCATGGAAATGTTCCGTGATAGGACATATCGTAATCTGACTATTCTGTATTAGTCATTATATGTCTATGTTGGTAAATACTGTTGTCTGCATTAAGGGAGCTGTAGCTGAAATTAATATCTAATTCAGTAAATGATTCTAATGTTAATTGTATTAACTATGACTCATGAACTATTGAGGATTAGTATATAAATAAATGCAGTATATCGTACAATAAAGTGAATTCTCAAGCTTAGTGTTTAACGTAAAATACGAGGCGTCTAAGTCTTTATGTAGTCTGCTAGTAGAGCAAAAGTGTTTGTAATAGTGCAGATATCGTTCCTTGATACGTGGTTCAAGGAATTGACTTATTGATCGTATATTGCGTTATCTTGTTGCAAAGCTGTTTTGTGAGAATAGCAACAAGCAGTAAAAGAATAATTCTAATCTATAGCTTACTGCCATGAAGATTTACTAGATCAAAGGCAAAAAAGGATACCTATTTCATTTCAGACTTCACTTCAATTATGTTTATTTCCGCTGAGGTAAAAGCAAATTAAAGAAAAATAGATTTACATTCTACTACCCGGCTATGCATACTGATTTTACAACAGTACTTGTTCAAATAAACGTAGTTTGGTGCTAGTTGTGATATTTATGCTAAGAAAACTGACACCTCAAAAATGAATCGAATGCTTTCCTGTGACAGGCTTCTATTTATTCAAAAGAGACGAAATACAATATTGTATTATATCATACGAAAAATTGGAAAAGATTAAATTATGCTGAAAAGATGGTAACTTGCGCAAGAATTAAGGCACAATCTTTAACTGAATCTACGATAAAGTCTATATGCACTTAAGAATATATTATTAATTGATCATACGAAATAGCTAAAATTAACGTATTTGAGTGAAGTCGAAAATTTGTTTGCAATAAAGCTTTCGAATAACAAATAAATGAAAGGTAACTTTTTTACTCTCTAATAACTTTTAAATACAACTATCTTCCCAAGCTATTTTCTTAAAGTCAGCTACATCACAGTATCGAAATAAAACTCTGATAGCTAATTTTTATAAATTTTGTATTAAATACTAGCTTTAGCATGCAATTATAAAAGAATTTTTAGAATTCTACTGTACTACTTGTTGTTATGGAAGTAAAATTAGCATCTTGGATGACTTTTACTAACAATTGTAGCTCTATTCATTGCCATTTTTAAGAGTCACGAACGCGTTCATCATTAACACGCAATCTTATTCATGAGAATTTGTTTACTTCCGCATTATGTTAGCTTGTGAATTTTTGCTTTATCAGGTGAAATTTTTCTATCTAAGCATTGTCATTCCTAATTAATGAACCAGACTGAATAAAGTTCTGAATAGAAGGTTCCTTAATACACTAATAGCAAAATAAGAGATAATGATATAGTATGACCATTGATTGCAGATAAAATGTATTCAGTGTTCTCCTACTATTGGGATCTTCAAACTGCTAGGTACAGTAAGGTATGATTTCCTCTTGAAATAAGCGACATTTACTCAATGACTTATACTAAGCGATTTAAATATTTTATTTATCGTATAGTGGCCATTCTGTTAATGTTTGAAATGCGGATCTGAAAATTCTTCAATTAAAAATAATAGGTTTTACTAAACTTGGTACTACAGAGCTGTACATGGCTTACCACAATCAAATGATAATAATTTAGCTTATTGGTGTCATTTAGCCAACGCAGTATATTTTCGGCATATTATTATATGCATTCAAACCATGTTACAGTAATTTTATACGCGCTTCAGCTCAGATGCTGTTAGAATTATTAGATCAACTAGATTTGTAATAGCAATCTAGTATACATAGTAAAATAAAATCCCCCTTAAACTACAGTGCTTTGTAAATATAGGAAACTAGTACTAGCATTAATATAGTTATAAAGTAAGGATGAACTTAATAGGATTGTAGATTTTAATCTTATAATGATTTCAATGATGTTAAGCTATGCTATTTTGATGATAGCTATATACATATATTTATGTAACGTATCGTCCTAATATAGATATTGATCAACTATTAGTCACGTGTTAAAAGTTAATAATAATAATAATAATATAGAAATAATCTTCAAGTAGGGGTAGTTGCTAATGTAAAATTGAAGACAATGTATGTTTTCGTCTTTGATCGCTAAATAAATTTCCTCTAAGCTAAGATGGGTTGTTGTGTACTAAATTTCATATGAATATAATGACGAGTAGTTTATTATAACTTCGCTATACTAGTAATTTGTTCATATATAACATGAATAGGCTAAGTCATAATTTATATAGTATTTTAAACAATAATTTCTCAAACTAACGTTTTGAATTTCGATTCACAATGAGTTTTCTTTAAAAAGTATTAGGATTAGCAAGTACAGTATGCATAATGGTGACATAGTCGAAATAAAATTAACCGTGTGTATCTCAGTTTTATCATCTTAAATATGTGCTAAACCGATACAGTCAATTCTGTAACCACTGATTCTAATTTCCATTAACCAAATTAGATTGAAAATTGATTTTGCGAGCGAAACCTTATAATACCTTGCCTATTTTTCTACGATTGATTAAACAATCTGTAAGCTTTATATCAATTGCAGCAGAACTAATCAATCCGGCTTGCAGCTGTTCCTGATTTCAAGAATAAGAATCATCCAACCGGCATAAGCTATTACTTGGTTTAATCAATAACATTTTTACAGTTTTGAGAAGAAACAATTATTAAACATTTTAAGCGATTGCAACAGAATTGATTACAGCATCATGAATTTCGAATAAATTCTAATTATAAATCATTTCCGGTATTCTTAGATTTCAGGCTAATAAATTATTGATTTGTTGATAAGTTCCCAAATTCCTGTTATAAATTAGCAAATACAGTACATAAATCCATGCAAGGCATCTGTAGTTCAAAATATTTCAATCATGAGGCCATATCCTATCTATTAATTTACGCGATGGCAAAGAATAAAATTGAGGTAGCTACGGTTTATGTCACAAATATCAAATTAATAGCGTAAGACTATAAGAGGAACTACAACTTTCTAAGACGACTATCAATATCTATTTAATTTCTTGGAATTATTTGCACTTTCATTAAACTATTTCGCTGTTTGCATCAATTATTCAAAATCAATAATACACGATATTCGTATATGTTTAGAAGAACAAAAATGGCTGATTTTTATGCCGTTGAAATCAAATGAACACATATGGTAAAGTTGCTTTTGGCGAATTGATTGCATCTGATGCTTGTATATGTTTGTATAAAGTATATAAATCCATTTTTATGCCACTTAAATTAACAAACATCCCTGGTGAAATTGTTTTTTGATGAATCGATAGCGCCCAATACTTGTAAGCTTTTACAAGAAGTAAGTAAATAGATTTAATGCCATTTAAATCCCAGCCAAAAATTCGGTAGTAATATTGCTTTTGTTGGATTGATAGCGCTTGATTCTCGCATATGTTTGTAAGGAGTAAATAGTTTAATTTTTATTTCATTTAAATCAAACAAACATCGTTGTAAGTTGCTATTAGTAAATTGATAGTATTCAAAACTCTTACACGTTTGTAAAAAGTAAATGGTCTGATCTTTATACCATTTAAATCAACAAACTTTGGTAATAAAGTTATATTGGAGATCGTCATAATTCAATCTTATGAACATCTATTAAAAGTGAAATTGATAGATTTAAATTTTTAAGAGCTTATCATAGCAAGCTATTTTCTGGAAGTGGAGTCCGTTTTCTTACTTTCTGGCCAGATTTTTCTCCGAAAAATCGGTAATCCTATCGATTTCAACAAATTTTTCATTTCTTTTCGATAACTGTTACTAGCAATATTATATAAGATTGGATTAAGAATACAAGGCAGTATCAGCAGAATGATAAAAGACTGAAATAGCGACCAAAATTGATATGGAAGAGTTTTGTGCAATTGAGGATTGAGAAGTTTACTGTATGTAATCCATAGGAAAAGTGTTGAAAAAGGGCAAAAGGATAAGGCCGACAAGATCGTCATAACCAGCAATGTTACTACGCAAGCATTTTTTTTATGCTCAATTCTTGCCATGTGAATTTTGTAGTCTGATTCATCCATTGGAATAGTTTTCCTACATAATTTGATAGCAATAGTAACATAACAGCAAATGATGATCACGATTGGGATAAAAATTGATATAGTGGCAAATATCGTAGTTAAAGCTGCATTACGAACAGTTCCTCTCGAGGAAAATGCTCCAGTACAATCCAGAACTTCGTAGGTGGTATAATCACGACCAACGACTAAAATTAATGCTGTAGTCACTGATATAGTCCAGATTACCGGGAAAAAAAACTTTATATGTTGTTTACTTAACGGTGATTTAAGTGGATAAATAATAGCACGATATCGTTCGATTCCAATCACGGCTAAGGTTATCATTGAGCTAGATACCCCTAATATGCCTGTAAATGCTAACGTATTACATACCAAGGTTATGGTAGAAAAAGACAGATTGGAATAACATTGCGGATTGCTAGCAACAACCGCTGGATAGGTAAATTTAAAGCTAAGTAATATGCAGTGTATCATATCTATTATAGCCAAGTTAGCAATCAAACAATTTATTGGTTGTTGTAGATTCTTTTTGGTAAAAATGGTTACACACAGTGTGATGTTAAGAATCAAACCGATGATACACAGGCTAATAACCACAACAGAAAGTCGAAAATCGAACCAACTAGTTAGCGTTTTATTTCTGAATACAGAATGATTCATTTTAAAGTGCATACTCGGTACTACTTCAAGACACCTAAAGATAGACTCAAAATGGCAATAAGAAGGAAAATAATAAGCAATAAAATGGCGAAATCTTAAATAGTGATGTTTGAATCAATGCATAACAGGAGATTTACTCCCAAATTGGACTAACCGAACGCCAAAATAAAGGAATTAGTCAGACGTTAGTGAAAAACTTATAGTTGGGGCTTTGTAAATTAGCAAAAATTCAATCAAATTTTACCAAAATTAAATCCAGCAAATACAATATATAGCACTGTATAAACTGACAGGTCTGCTGTTGTTTATTAATCTGTAATGTCAAATCTCCAGTTAGATAAGTCAAATCAAAATAACTGAAAAATTTAGAAATTTTTCTTGTGCGGAGCTAATACTAACTTTATTTGTAAGGAGGAGAAAATCTTTCGGCTAGCCAACACCCACTCGCAATTTTGGATCATTAATTGAAATACTGTAATAAATTTTTGTAATAAGTGATTTCTTTAGTACTTTATCTTGACTCAGAATAGATCAATACCTGCTGATAATTTCATAAAATTACTTTGAAGCAATAAAACGAACGTCGATAGGCACTTATTTAAACCTTACTATAAGTTTAGCTTTCTTAATAAATGATCAGCTAAACTTTTCTTTAAACATTATTCTTAAAGAAGAGAAGAAAAGAAGAATTTGCGTTTAAAAGGATCTTTGTTTCCGCTTATATGCTGCAATAAAGCTCGATGTCTGCCTAATGTAAATTTATTTAATTACTGTATTATAGTAAGTGGTAAATAAAAATATCTGACTAATTCATTGATTAATTTACTGGATCCTTATTATCATCTCGTCAATAAATCGTTTACTTTTGGAATCCTAAATTACTTATAGGTACAATACTCGCATCAATAGCTGTCACATACAATTACTCATTTAGTTGACAGATTGGCATCGATAGTGTAAAACTTCTTTATTCCAAGTAAAAAATACATGCTAATGAGACATGCAACTATAATGAAACAAATTCCTTTTATCAGATCTCATGAATACTCGTACAATTTATTTATTTGTTATAGCAAGGATGAGTCTCTTCGCGTGACTGCAGTTAATAATGTAAACTAAAAATAAGAACCGAATTATCTGGGTACTGAAATTTTGGTAATTTACTTCTTTAGATCATTTTCATTAATTGTCTATCTAATTGATGGCTGTACAGATATATTTTGAATAGAAGACAAACTATTGATCACGGTCAAATGTAAAAAATGTTTAATAATGATTTTTTGAGGAAGTTGACTTGCTAATTATAAAAATGGCAGTTTTATGCGAGCGTGTAAGAATATCTATAGGATAACATATGTAAACTATTAAGAAAACTTTATTTTAAGTTAAATGAAAAAGAAGACTATAATAGAATTCATAATGCTGAATAATAGTTAGCTAAGTAATTTCATTAGCCGCCATAATAAACGAAAAAATCTACGTAACTCTCTTCATATTATTATTCATGCTTTTATATATAGTTCATCGTATGCTATAGTAAATAGAACAGTAGATGAGAATAAAGTTAATCTATCATAAATCAATCATGCTTTGCAAAACGAAAGTTTTCGCAATATATATTTGTCACACACCACTAGTGACAAAGTAGTCTACACACACCAATCCTTGCGCAGAGCGCCACTTCCTGACTTAAAGAGGCTAGATTAGCTATATCGCCAAATAATTCAGTTCCAACGACCGAATACTATAGTATACAGTAAATATAGCGTCATAGATAGTGTAGACGAGGTAGTCAGAGATTTACTACCATTTATTACTGAAGGAATCTTGACACCCAAGATTATAGTCTTTACAATTCAATAGCAATTGATAAACTAGTTGACTATCTAACCAACTAACTAACTAAAAAGGGATCTTCAGGTGCCAGCCTTTTATAGTCTCGTCAGAAACTTCTCATTGTAACAATATTCAATACAATCACTGGAGCTAACTGATACTGCAGGCTAGAAGTTCTACTTATAGCATGTTCACTAAGCTTGCACTAGAACAAATTTAGTTCTAAAATTATTTAAAATCGAAGCAAAACTTTTCACTTTATTAAATATATCGGCTGTATCCAATTAAACCAATTGATATTAAAATCTACTATTATGGTCTGGCTGAATGATTTAGGCTAGCCATTTTTCTGGAATAAACCATCAGTAGGCCAAAGTAAGTAAATTTTATTCTAAATCTAATATCAGTTTTAACAAAAAATCACATTTTGTAAGTATGTAATGAAATGTTCATGAAAATTTGAAGACTACGTCTTATCTTGGGAAGCCTGAGAAGAAGGCTACCGTAAATTCTTAGAACTATTTTTAGTAATTAGCGGAATTACTGCGCTTAAGAATCCTAATACATATAGAAACTAATTTTGGGGGAAATCGAAGGAAGGAGTTACTTAGTTAATATTATACAGAAAAGACCCAGAATTTTCTCTCTGTTATAAGAAAACATTTTGTGTATAACCGTAAACTAACGACTTCGCGGAACTACACTGTAGCTTATTCATACTCGATGAGTGCGTAGCATCTATTATTTTTCAATTTAAAATATAATGAAATTCTGTTTATGTGCAACAGCCGGACCGCCAAGTGTACAAATAACTTTATGATACTGTCGATATCCTTATACGATTTGTACAAAAATTTTTTGAATACTCCATGAAAAAGACTAATAAACGAAGCAAATAAGAAATTAAATAAAAGTTAATATTAAGACCAAGTACTTCAATAATTTGATGAGGAAAGTACATTTGTGCCTTATTGCAAAATCAGTTACAAGTAAATATCACCTAATACAAATGGACAATATCACGGTTAATTATATTGAAATGATTGTGTTCTGCTAGTAGCAACTGCATTCTAAACTGTATAACATTAATTTACGAAATATCTGTTAGTTTATATGTTTTATCACTTCTTAACGGAATAGACAACAGTTGTCATTCAGTTTTGTTAGAATTATCACGCAATACAAGCCGTTAGATGTTTAAGCTTTTTAAAAGTAAAATAATCCGCTAGTTTTTTACAGGATCTGAAATTATACTTGTGGTGTATTTGGGATCGTACTGTAAATGTAATCTACTTTTAAATATAGGCATATCTACAGTCTATTTGCTCTACATTAAAATATCGCTTGCTTTTATTTAGTTATCATATTCCTCACAATTTTCTGCAATCATCTACTATTCTGTAACCTGTTACGGAATATGTTATATCTAATTCTATAACCCTGTCGTCTGCATGTGTTCTAATTCAATAGCTATAAATACCGGCATTTTCTACAGTAGAATTATCAAATCCTTAGTATTTCACACGCTACTTCACGATACCTTGCATGCTGATCTGCACTGGCCTTCACACTGTACCTTAATTTCTATTTCTACAATACAGTAAGCAATTTCTTAGACTCTTTGCACAATACTCTCTATGGCGACTGAACTTGCATCATCTGACTCATCGAACCCTCTATCACAGTTAATACTAAGGAATCGGTTATATTCAAAAGTTTAACGAGCTTAAGAGCTCTTTAGCGGCTTTTGCAAGTATGGATTTTAGCCAAATTAATATGGCCATATTTATGGAGATAGATATCTATCATTTAATTTTGAATATGCAGATTATATTATTATCCACTGTTACGGTTTAAGATATTATTAACAATGTGATAATGTTATTGAAGTAGAAGTAGACGGTTAAGTTTAGATAATGGTAAATATTATGATCTGTTGCAAAAATTGTGATGTTCAATCGTTAATGAACTTCCATTAGCGATTGTGTAGGAGTGAGTTGCTCTTAGAAAGACACCTACTTACAACGACGATAGTTATATTATGCGAACACATAATTTTACACACGCATATAAATTTTATTTAATACTTAATAATTTACTTTAGCCTTGCCGTACCATAATGCCCTGCTCTGTATTAATGTCAGCCGATCCGATAATTAATTCGAGTTCTTTTATGAATATGTCTTAGGTAAATCTGCTTACTCATCGTTCGAATTTAAAAAATTTTACTTTAACAAAACATGTTTCGAAAATTATTTTTTATTCAATAAAGATAATGCAAAGAACAAATACGAGTACAACATTGAATTAGTTGCTATAGGAATAGCGCAAATATTTGTCATCTCAGTAAGTATATTTCTCGCTTTACTAGACCCCAAATACTTTCTTACCTAGCAAATGCATCAATTATGATAATTATCCTTCATATCGAAGCAGCTGTGTTTATTTAGATTCCAATAAAAAGTTTTATCATATTTTTCTCTAGAATTTTTGTTAATGATTTTGCTTTTTTACTTTATCAAATAAAAAGTGTTGAATAATATTATTGCTTAGCTCTATACAAATTTCTTACTCTTACTAAAAATTAATGAATCCAACTAAATGAAATAAATGTATCATTTTATTTATTTCTTCTAAATTTAACTTATAACGATAAAATACCAATAACAATAATAGATTAACCAATTAAGAAATGAATACACCGTCAGCATTTATTTTATTTTCGTCAGCTGAGTTTTTAAAATTAGATTCAATAAAAAATGAAAGGCTTGGAATGATGATTAGATTGTACGGTATACAGTACGGAATTAAATGAACTTATTATACGTTCAAGTATATATTAGCTACAATAGTGAAGAAGAAGCGTGAAACTATGTTACTTTTGTTTATCAAAATGTGACATTGTATAAATTTTTATGCTCGCATCTCTGCTATTGCTGTGATTGATTTCTTATTGGGGATGTATTATTAAAGCTTAAATTTCTTTTCGCTAAGTTTATTGCATAGAGTTCTAGTCTATAATTTTTTTATAGTGTATATTTGTAAGCGTATTAAAAATAGAATTATAAAAATACTGCGCATCTTGTTTCAGTTCCTAAAAGGAAACCAAATCCTTTCCAATATTTATATGAACAAAACTGTAAATGATTAAATTTTATCTCATGAATTTGCAAAGTTCACATTTCTCTACTTAAATGATGTATAGTATAAACATATAGATATTAGCTGTTAACATTACACACCAGTCCGTTAGTGAATTAATATAGACTATGCATCCTATACAGAATTTGATTTTCTGTCATGAGATAACGGAAATTATATACTTAATGTTAAAATACGAAAGCCCTATTAAAGTAATTTCAAGCTCCAATTTAGTGTTTAATGATATCGAAGATGAATAGTAACAAATTATAATAAAAATCTATTAAAAGGCATAAAAATGTTGAATGATAGATTTTAATTTGGTGATACTTAATATAAAGACTTTATTCGCCCACACAATTTCCAGTCAATTACCTCCATTTCCAAATTAATCTTCAGATTTCAATATCCATACTATTTCATATTTATTTAAGAATATCAATGTAGGTTCCATAAAGTTAACCCTTATATCTTTTACTGTTAAAATTAGTTATCACAATCTAAAATTTTTACAATCTTAAGGTAATATGTGACAATAGACTAAAAATATATAATCTGAACTATTTAAAATTTTCCAGGAAAATTTTCAGACTATCAGATAGCAGTTACAACCGAAAAATTACCTGAAATATGATTTAATGTCTACCGATCAAATATAATTATCTTATAATTAATTAAGTAATGTAGATTTACGGAGACATGTAATTAATTTATCGCTATTTTTTCAAGATACCGTTTATAAAGGGCATTTTATGTTTAAATTGATTGAATTTTTTTGATTCATAATTACTAAGCAAGTTATCAGTAAATTTTTTTAAGCAAGATTCAAAGTGTTAGAAGCAATTTTAGATGTTATTAAAATGATCTTAATTTTAATACAACAGATTCGAACAATCAATGTATTTTGATATTCTGCAACCCATGCATCTTAGTTTTTGCTGGTTGTAACATGCTTCTAAATAAATAATTTATGTTCAAAATGGTAATGAAAAACTATAACAAATTTAAAGTCGTAAGGAAATTAAAGCGAGTTGTGATCGTCAATGCTACTTGCATAGAAGTGGCATCTAGTCACCTTAATACCATAACTATGTTATACGGATGCCTAGTAAATTAGTGAGCACAGGATGAATAATTCGGTTAACTGGATTCAAACTCACATTATATACGACCTAAGCAATAACCTAACTTGCTAGTGCGAGCTATTAAACTAATATATAATATAATTATTATTATTCGGTAAAAAGAGTATTCATACGTCAGAGATCAGATTAGTGACAAGGATAACGTAAAACAGATCTCTAAAATACTACAGTCTCCAGGATTTAGTATCCCTTAGGTATCTCGCAAGAATTTAGACTCGTTTGCTTCTACATTGAAAGACTAGGGAATTTCTATTTTACTCAGCTATTTACCGAGCTTCAATACCTTTCGGTAGCAGCTAGCATGAATGAGTCATCATGAGATTATGAAAATTAATTTGTGCCAGTACTTCATAGCTAAATTACAACAAAGATATTTATAATCACGGACATGTACCAAATAGTTCCTGATAGCTAGACTACAGTATGTCCATTCGAAGAATTATTTATTGTATCACCCATAATTGAGTATCTTCAGGATATTAATCACAAGCGTCACAAGATGTAGGACTATAATCAATATCACTTTCCACAACAGAACTCTTACTGCAGTGCAGCATTATTTACTGTAAAAATAAAAGCTATCATGTTTCTTACTGTAAGCCATTGATAGTTATCACCATATTAAATGTTATTGCAATAAATCACTTATTTAATTCTTAACGGTAGTTCATACCGTTACAATATATTTATAAAATTTTATGCCTAATCATATGCAGCGATAATTAAAGATAAATTTTGTCTTAACCTTTATTTCCCTGTGAATATCTAGCTTGAGCTCAAATTGGCTTTACTCAAAATCGAACATGAAGTAAAATAGTACCATTTTATATACCATATTCGTCTACAGATTTTGAGGAATTTGTTATTTAAAATCCTTACTTGTTACCTTTCTCTTCTCCAAAATTTACTAAATCTACAAGTATTACAGTTAGGAAACATAAATACAGTCAAAGGAATTTGTTAGACTAAATTAACAACTACTTGTACTTTATCAAAAAGTATGTGACAACAGCTAGAGATTATTTTAGAAACGATTTAAAGCTATCCAAATTTTGCTACTTTACTTCCTAAAGTATCCTCTAAGATATACAGAAACATCCTTAATTAAAACAAATTTGCAGAAATAATTCATTAATACGCCACATGTCCCAAAATCTTCAATATAAGTCAACAATACACTTATGAATCATGTAACCGGGCTAAAAATTGCAGATGAAATGCGGTATGAAATAATAAAGTTAGCAATTATTCAATATCTTAATTTATTTTAGAATATTTACGAATAGAGAAACTTATGATGTTAGCCGGATCCAATTTAATAAGTAAAAATTTATCATGTATAAGTAAAGTTGTTACTGTGATCATAATCTTAGCTATCAGGTATATTACTAGGGCAAAATAAAGTATAGATATAAGATCTTGAATTAGAAAATACTGCTTCCTTTCTGCTAATATACAGCGACATGAATAAAAAGTTTTACCTTTATCGCTGATAATTATAAGACAATCAAACGGCCGTTAATGAGTAGACGATGTACTTTTTTTGTTAGATAATCGAATTTTCGGTCGATATGAAATGATACCTATGCTAGCTAATAACCTTTTGATTTCTTCCTTAAAAGTTGGGCTAGCAAAGTAGTACAGGATAGGATTGAAGACGCATGGTTGGATCATAATTAGTGGGAACATTTGAAAGAAAATCCAAAATCGAGACGGATAGAATAAATAAAAGCGTGGGTCGATTACTTTATGATAAGTCATGAATGCATAAAGGATAATAAATGGGCCAGTTGATATAGCGGATAGGATAGTACTTGAAAGTAATGCCGTTATACTTAACTTTTTCTTTTGTATCATTTTCCTAATTTTCACTTTATAGGATGATTCATTAACGGGGATTTTCCTTACACAGAGTTTGGCAATAATCATGGTGTAACAGACAGTAATGATAAGCAGTGGGATAATACAGCTGATGATGGCAAATATTATAGTACATATCGCACTGGTGAAAGAAGAACCTTTGGAATATATTCCAGTGCAATCAACGATTTTGTTTTCTTCGAAATTGGTTGCAAAAACGATTAAAAACGATCCTCCAATTGAAATTGACCAGGAAAACAGTAAATTGGCCACTATTTTCCGGTTACGATAAGGCGATTTAAAAGGATGCAGTATTGTATGGCATCGTTCCTGTCCAATAAAGGCCAGCGAAAGCAATGAGTTAGACATTGACGCAGCTGCGAAAAAGTTCAAAAACCGACATACAGTATTTACTGATGTCACCGTTAGGCCATGAAATGCTTGAGGATAGGTTGAGATTACGATAGGAAAGGTATATTTAAGGCAAATGCTCAAACTATGGGTCAAATCGGATAGAGCAACATTGGCAATCAAACGATTAAGAGGCTGCTGAAGATACTGCTTTGTAAAAATCACTAAGCATACGGTAAGGTTGAATAAAATACCTAACGAGCAAAGAAAATATAAGGCGACTGAATAAGGTATATGATACCAAACATGTGTAGTGTCATTTTGATTACTTTCGTTAAACATGACTTTCATTTTGACTTGAAAGGTAAGTAAACTAAATTTCAGAATCGTATTGTTTATAGAACTGAATTTTGTAAATGTACTTCAGTACCATTTGGTAGGAAAATTATTGAGTTGGCTAATAGTGTACTTTATATAATGATCCTATCAAATTTCTACTTTTAACTTAATCAAGCCCCTTGAAAGTTTTCATTGAGAAGGTTTTCAAGGCAAGTAACTTATTTATGCAGACAGAAACAGATACTCGACTACCATCAAAAGATTTGTTTCCCTTAATAGAAAACTGATAACATTAAAAGCATTATTTTATTATCAATGTTTAGAAAAACAATTAATTCCAGTAATTTGATAAAGACTTATGATATGATAGAGTAATTTTCAATAAAAGGACATAATATATTCAATTTACAAAAGTGGATATCAAAGTTCTTTGATACATTCATGACCTTTCTAGATCTTCGTATAATATCATTTTTTGCATTGTTGCATAATATAAGATGTTCAGTTATTCAATTTACAATGGCACCAATCAAGTGAAGATACAAGAATTATAATTGACAGAATTGAATACAAGATTTTAATAGAATTGCACGCTCACAATTCTGAAATAAAGAATAGAGACAAAAATTTCAAATATCATTAAGGGAGAACATTAAGCATTATCTATATTAGCAATGAATTAATCAACTAACGTTTAGGCATGGTATTTCACAGAAATTAGTGTTTATAATCGCTCTTAAATTAATTTAAGGACATTTACGCAATCTAAGGATCCCAATATTTTCGGCCCTCGTAGAAAATATCCATATATGGGTTAAGGTGGGCTACTTTAGACGAAGCTATCAGTTTACGTGGTCAAAGAGGTTTTGCGGTAGGTATGAGTAAATACAGGCTTTGATTTGAAGAAAAAAATCAAGTTGTCAATTTTAGCTAGTGCTAATTTATAGATTATATAACGTACATAGGCATACGAATGCACCAATACGATGAAGTATTTCATTCCTCCATAGCTGAAAAGATTTTATAACTGTCTTGTCTGGTATTGCTAATCAGCAGCTTTTGTACAGTTACTGACAAATAGTAATCGTACCTAAACTAGTCTATCTACTGTTAAGGTTCTCCGACTAACTCCGTAGATCCTCCGTAAGGGAAAAATAACGTATTCCGATACTATAGCAATCGAGTCAAACGGTAGGTTTAGGTTAATAAATATATTTATTACTAGCCCGTTTACGTTAGTACCAGTGTGCTCTACGTTAGCCTCAGTGGAATTGAGATTAAAAATTAATAATCAAGCTTATTTATAATTTCATATTTCTCATAAATAACCCCGGTGCTAATCTTTCACGTTAAATTATATAATGTGCAATACAGGCTTACTGTAGACAAGACCGAGTGTTAATTAATTTTTGTTACTAATAAATATGACAGTGTATCATTACAGTTATTCTACTATCGTAAATTACTACTAGTTATACGTAAGGAGCATCAAGCTCCGTAACATGAAGCTAATAAATTTAAGTTTCAATAGAGGGAAATCGTAAGTAAAAGGATTGAAATATGCAAGTAGAGCAGGTTATGTTGAAAATGAAGTATTTTTGATATGATCAGGTTTGATGATAGGTTTGCAAATAAAGTCCGACCGAATCGAAGCTTGACTAGCCATTTTTAAAACTGTAGCATGTTTAAGCTTTGCCTTAAGCCTTTAATAAAAAACGATCAAGAAGAAGAAGAAAAGGGTACATCTTTAATTTGTTGAGGGAACAGTAATCGCAGTTCGAACTATCTACCGTAAAATGTTACATGGGTAGAAAAGATTGCATTAAGTAGTGACATCTGTAAATTTATGGCAGCCATCTCAGCTAATTATGCATTAGTAAGGTAGTAGCAACTGACGACTGATGGTGTTACAACGTTATATACTGTATTAGAGTAGAAATATCTATGTTAGGATAATTCTTGTTAGCCTATCTTTATTTAGTTAACTTCTAATTTTGGATATACTGTGTTTTAATATAGCATTGACTTTTTATGACAGTGACACATATACACATACTGAAATTAATAGTTATAATAGGGAATGCAAATCATCTACTTACAGTTCAAATCATTATGATCGTAATTTACTTATGGTAGATTGTAAATTATCATGGAAATGTTCCGTGATAGGACATATCGTAATCTGACTATTCTGTAATAGTCATTACATGTCTATGTTGGTAAATACTGTTGTCTGCATTAAGGGAGCGGTAGCTAAAATTAATATCTAATTCAGTAAATGATTCTAATGTTAATTGTATTAACTATGACTTATGAACTATTGAGGAATAGTATATAAATGCAGTATATCGTGAAATAAAGAGAATTCTCAAACTTAGTGTTTAACGTAAAATACGAGGCGTCTAAGCCTTTTTGTAGTCTGCTAGTAGAGCAAAAGTGTTTGTAATAGTGCAGATATCGTTCCTTGATACGTGGTTCAAGGAATTGACTTATTGATCGTATATTTCGTTATCTTGTTGCAAAACTGTTTTGTGACAGATGGCTAGAATAGTTCAAAATCCATTCAAGATGCTACCACTGATTTTAATTCCGAACATAGATAGAAAAATCGCAGGAGCTTAAAGTGTGATCTCACCTCAAAGTAAACAGCCAGGAGGTGCTGGTCAATTTTATAGCTGTTGTAAAGCGATTATTCTACACTGCGGCATTGACTTGATTAATTATCGTAAGTCTACGATAGGATATGATACGATATAAGTGATTGACTATGAGCTTATTGCCATTATTAATATAAATATCTAAGCAGCTGCTGCTAGGTAATTAATATGGATAATATCAATAGTGAACTCACAATGCAACGTATACTGTACATTAATCATAATCCATTCTGTGCAGAAACAACAGACAGTAATTAGAAGTTGTTATTATGCAGGCAATTAGATTGTTTTTGATACATGAAGTAGCGAAAAAACTGCTTTTGAAGCTGAGAGATTATTAGCAGAGCTATACAGGGTAGTTTTAAAAGTTATTTTATCCCCAATTTTTCTTTATTTCTAGTTGAAGATTAATTCTTGGATAACAATCGAATAAGCAAAATTTCGCATTTGACAAGTATGAAGCTTATTATTGTGAGAAAGTGGCAAAGTATCTGTTAATTTCATCATAGTGTAATCAGCTCTTCGCATAAGCGATAAGGCCGATTAATAAATGTATTCTCTGATAAATGCAATAAAAGTAACTAAATCATTTGTTATTGCTGATAGTGGCTTTCAATGCTATAATCTATATTTCATAACCAGATTGCATTATCATCTAGTAGCTATCTAAAAGGATAGTAAGCTATGAGCTTACGCGTGGATCATTTTGAAGGCAAGAATTATCATTTTGATAGCCTAACCTCTTCGTCAAGGTTATGATTGATTGTGGGTGATTGTAATATGATCGTCTATAGCTTATCCTGCTAGACTGCTACAAATAGCAAGAAAGTTAGTAGGACTATTTACTTCAATTCGCTACAGTGATCAATAAATACTTAGGAAAAACTATGAAGATCACTTTACTCTAAAATGAATTAACTGCTTCGAAATTCACAATTAGTCCATTTTAGATACAGGATTGATAATTTTATTCGACTAATCTAATTAGCTTCTGTTCACCTTTAGTATTGACATAGCAATCGTTGAATGTTATTTTGCTACTAATCATGTAAATGTTACGTTGTTAAATTGCTATATACGCACCACAAGTTTGGTGATAGGGTATAAAAGGAGGAGCAAATGCTCAAGTCTTCAGTTCTTGATTTGTTAGTAACCGGCTAATCTATTAATAAAACTATACTAAACCTTTAGAACAGTCTTATCCCTGCGTGAGCGCAAGTAGGGTAGGCCTACCGCGCAGTATCTAAGTGTAAAGAAGCTAGGAATAAGTAATCTATTAGTTTAGGATAGTTGTTCGCAAGTTGAGTTTGTGACACGATATATGTGATATCTCTTGATAGAGTAAAACACTACTTAAAGTATGCATAGCTTGTCTTAACTGTGGCTATGACCTGGTATTTAAATTAAGTATTAGAAGGCTATTATTGTCGCAGCGTTAGGTTGTAACAGCCTTGTAATTTATTATTTTAAAAAAAATATCAGCAATTGTTAGATTTATGTCTCTAAAATAACTATTAGTGAGAATTGTAGGAATCTATTATATAAGATAGTTGGCTGATGGTAGAATGCTTGGTGCAGTTAATTTTTAAGCATGGAGTTTTAATTTATGCTGCTAAATTCATTAAGGTATTTGTTATGATAGAGCTTTAAGAATTACTGTCGTAGGTCAAACTAACTCATAATAAATGTACTTTAAATTAAGAAAACTGATTTGAATATTATTTTTTACTATTACTGGCTTTTACCTCCAATACAAGATTTCTACATTAAGTAAAGTACAATAATTACAGTTTGTGGCAACAGATTTTATTAAACATGACTGATAGCAAACCAAGTTGCTATCAAGTCACACATATTAAATGTGTTCAGTTTTGCCTGTAATAAATAATTTTTGTACTTAATATACTAATGATTTGGTCTGATTTGGTCTTTTTAGGTATGTTTGATAGCAAAACATAATGTATACAAGTCATGCTTATAAGTTAAAAATTGCAAGAACTTCCCGCAAATTAAAAGCTTACTCATCGTAGGTACCATAACATCAGCTCTTTGTACGAATGGATTCATTGCTCTTATAGTTTGAATAAGTGCAAGTACGGTCAGCTATTGAAAAATATTTCTATCCGCTTTAGAATTAATTTATGTTTGTTTGCAAGCCAGCAGAATAGTATAGAGCTTTTGTATATAAATTTAATCATAATTGAACTGCTCAAACTAAAAGCATTCCACGCCTACTATTTTCTTATATCATATGTTAAAGGCATTCCATAGTTACTATTGAGAGTCTAGATAATAGCAAATTAAATAGAAAACCTGTCGATTGTCTAAATTCCGAATTAATGTTGCTCTAACCGAATAATACTTGTAATTATTAAAACAATATCTCTCTATTACTAAGTAGTTTAGCCTAGTCAACATTAAAGCAAAGCAGAACATGACTGTACTCGTCCAGTGATTGTAATGTTGTTGACATTATTGTTTCGTTGATTTTATATAAAAGTTGCACGTGTTTTGCAAACTATTACATTTCAAATTTAGGTAGAAAAATAACAAAATGTATCAGATTGTCATTTCTAATTTCAGATTGCACCAGTGAGGCTTACTAATAAGAAGTAGTTTAAATTAGCAGTAGCTCAAGATTTCTCGGATCTGCCCTAGTAAAGTACAGCTTTTACAAATTCTATCCTACGAGTACTGCTATAGATACGAATTCCACGCAATACTGTGTGACTACTCCTACGTGAAGCTAAGTAATTGCAAACTATCGGCTTACGAGAACTCTTATTACAGTTATTTTGGCAGCAATTGTTGTAAAGACCTACTTTGGATTAGCTCTCGCTAGGATCTCCGGTTAGTAAATACAATTACCTCAATAAAATCAATTACTTTTGCTATTCATTCATCATTAGCCGTACTTAACACAACAAGTTAGCCATGGCAGATATAAACAATTGTTTAACACAGTAAATTGCTAAATCATATAGTCCTAATTACAGTTGTCTGCTTACTATTACTTGGTACAAGAAATTAATAGAACATTATTTCGCTACCATACGGCAATGTTTGATTCCCTATCCATTCCATGATTAAACCATAGTCAAATTAGAGTTACAACCTAATTTACCTTGTGTTTTAGAATTTTGCTATCTTATATAAAGCTAAAATATTCCATTAATGATGATTTCTATAGTTCGCTTTGTTATAATCGGTTACTTAGTCATACCTATTGCTGAAAGTGATTGCTTGAAAAGTACCTTCGGCGTAATATCTTTGTGATTTTTATAACATTAATAGCTACTGGATTTGACACCTCGTTTGAAGATATTCAATTACAGATGATACTATATATATATATATAATTCTGTGTATGGACATACTGTAGTCCAACTACCTAGAATCGCTCAGTACATGTCTAAGATTATGAATAATTTCTGTATTAATTTAGTTATCCAATATGAACTAAACTGCTATCACTCATGCGTAATAACTGCTGCCGAAGGGTGTTTAAGCCCAGCAGATAACTGAATAACAGGATAATGCTATAGTTAGTTAGCGTAGAAGCAAAGGCGTCTAAATTCTTTTGAGGTGGTTAAGGGATACTCAATCCCGAAAATATTGTAATTTAGAGAGTTATTTTACGTTACCTTTCTCACGAAGCTGGTTTGTGAAATGAATTAATAGCTAAAATAAATAATAGTGATAATTCATTAAGAAAAGATAAGGTTTTACCACGTCCTAGTACTTAATTAGTTTCAAACATCGAGTCTCAAAAATCGTCAAATGCTTACGGATAGATGTATGCTAGATTCAGTTTTCAACACTTTAAAAATATTAAATTTATGTTACTGCTATTTTACTTCTTTAAAAGAAAAATGCTATCTATGATGTAAGTTGTACAGAATATCTGGTTCAAATATTAAGTTTTACTGACTTCTAGGGAATACAAAACATGAAAAGAAAACAAGCTTTACAGAAAAACCCTGATAAGGCTAAAACAGTGAAAAGCTCACAAAGTGCGGATAGCAAATATGAGGAATATGAGGTGAGAACGAATCTCAATCAACTACTAAAATTAAATGAGCTAAATTAAAATCACCTTATTAACTTTATTTACACCAATATACGACTTCTTTCATATTGTAAATCTTTTAAAAAATTGCAAACTGAGCTAGGAGCAAATGATGTTGTTATGGGAAACAAGAAATAAAATAGGGAGTGAATGCACTGAGGAAATGCTTAGAGTGATGCAATCTCGAAATAATCGTCCAGAGCTATCTGGAAATGGAGTGAGTTTGAAATGAGCATGAATTAAAAGTTAACGATATGCCGCTATATTATTCACTTAAATTGGATTGCATTTTATGACCTGATCAATAAATATTGATGTTGAAATAGAACTTGGAAAGTTGTGCTGATGGTATCTTATTCGGAGCATTTAAGCCCTGTCCAATCTGCCATCAGTCAGAAATCCGTTTCAGGTAATTAAAATGCTTTGAACCAGCGTATCGAGAAGTTTACTACAGAAGCAGAACTTCATAAGAAAGCATTGATGCCAATACCCTACAAAAAGCAGCTTGATTTATCTAAGAGATTTTAAGCTAAATTTTTAAATAGTATGTACTAGTAATATATTTTGACATAGGTTTGAGTTAAAGATTGCTTCATTATGAATAGATTGTTAAACTAAAATTAAAAATTTAATATTAGCAAAAAATCCCGTTGCTACAAGTGCTATAGTTTTATGGGAGGTAAGGTATGCGAATATGTAACAGATAAAGCTGAAAGAACTGCCTGGACAATTCCTGAAGAATTTAAGGCAATATCTCCATTTCTGTGAGTAGACGTCGTGAATCGCATGACATTAACTATGCTTTACAAATAAACTTATTCCTCCATTTTCAATGCCTTTTAGATATTCATCTATACCCTTCTTCTGTATTTAAGTACTAGTAAATCAATTGATGATATGAAGATATCTTTAACTTTTGTACTTTCCTATCAGTGCATGTTTCTGATACTAATTTGTTACATGCAGAGCAAGTTATAGTTACATTCCTCGTGATCGAGTTTACTGCTGGGCTGACACATATAGTCCTCTTCCTGATGAATTGAGATGGCCTACGGTGTGCAGGTATGACAATAACCAAGTATTAAAGAATATATAAAAATATATATATATACAATGTTTATATGAGATTTCAACAACTACTATCTATATAGACACCATTAAATTTAATTCCACGTATTTTTACTATTTTTATCAAGTTTTCAGTTATAATTAATTAAAATCTAATTTTAATGACGGTAACTGCTGCCTTATTAAATGTACTGTAATGATTTGATTATCTTATTTCAGATCTGATATTTTAAAGATAAGACCATTAGGCAGTATACGTATTACAGCTATCGGCAAGCTTAAAAACAATAATGTAAGTCAATTTGAAAGCTAGATTCAATTTTCTTCATTTATGAGTACGTATTTGAGTCTCCTGCAAAGCCAAATGTTATGGTCTTACTTGATGCTAAGGGTAACATTAAGAAGAAAATAAGTAACTTAGGTGGCATATTTCGCGATCAGATCTCCAAATATATCGATTTATGCATCAGTAACTCAGGTTATCAGAAATATCACTTAATTTATTACCTTTACATTAGTAGCATCAGGTGTTTGCAATTGGAATCTATCTAAGCTGTAATTATATTTTGCATTCAGAATCACTTAGTAAAGCTGAAAAACAGAAAATTGATAGTCTGGCTTTGCCTGTTGTTTCGGATAAGTTCCTTGAATTTATTAATGACATCAATTTCGATGAGGCTATGATAAAATATGCTATTAGCAATTGCACAATCGATAAGGTTAGTTGTATTAGAATGAATAAAATCATAGATTACGTTTAATTTTCGCTTAATTTGCCTGTAACCAGATATACTTATAATATATGAGTATGTCTAATAATCGAATTCGATACTGTATTTATTTTAGATTGCAAGTATTAAAAACAGGAGACAAGGTAAGTTGAATTATTAGCTATTGATTCACTTCTGGTATTGTTGTCAACTGATACTAATCATGAAATTAATTTTAATTTCTTATAATTACTAATAATATTTGTAGGATACTATTCAACAAGTATTATTGATTTACGCAAAAACAGCAAAGCGGTTGTAGATCCTTACTCTGGTATTTATATTATAAATGCATAACTAATCACTTGGCCTAAGTACATCTGTTAGAGCTTCTGGTAGAAATGGCTCTGTATAAAATAATTGTGGCATTTAATAAATTGCTTAGTGAGAAAAAATAATTAGCAAATCAAATTTTATCTAGAATTTAAAAGTTTATATTTAATATTTGATAGGCTTGCAAGATGACTATCATGTTATTGAAGATTCAAATGGTATTGTTTACAGCGTAGTGCTTGAAAAGACGCCTTGCGAATTTCTTAAATTACAGGCACTAAAGCATAATCAATTGAATCAGTTAGTTTATTTTTTGTATGATCATATACAAATTATATTAGCTGATTATTGCTACACTTTGTATTTGTAGATAAATTGCTTTAATTTGATAAAACGGAATTTGTTACATATTATATAGCTGTTGCTTTGTTCGGATTAAAGATTATGTGGCTGGCATTGGAGAAATAAGAATTGAAATTGAAGTTAGAAAACAATTTTCTTTTACTTAACAGTGACCAAATATAATACGATTGTAATCATTGTGCTCATTTGCGGAATAAATTACATAGAGCTTTATGTATTAGTATGTTTATGTTTCCTCGCTAATCATTTTTTAGGATGGCCTTACCGAAATAGAAGCCAAGATGGCTTTAGATGCTAAGTACTTTCAGAAAACAGGTTTGTACGAATAGCATATTATCACTGTCTCTTAAACAGTTTAGGTTTATTCAATACTAAGTTATTCTTTTCATAGGTTATTCATTTATAAATGGGATACAAAGTAAGCGCAAGGCGCAAAAGCTTTATTATCCTATTGGTACTGCGTACATTCCAGATGAGGTCTATAATTCATTTATTATTTTAGGCAATCGTGCAGCCGTAAATAGCGCTTTTTACTTATAGATTTTTTATTATACTAATTTTTCCCCTTGAAAAATTATTGGTCGCTGATAATTAGGATAAAGAAGCGATTAAATTAGATAGTATAATATCCGAGGCGCAAACTAGTAAACTATCATATGAGATTCAGAAGTTACTGAAATTAATTTTTAACGTTAAGTCCATTGCAGCAATAGCCATGGAATATCAGGTATCAGCTATTACCTAAGATGCAAATTAACGGCTCTTATTAAAGTAACATAGACTATATTAGATAATCTAATAGCTATATGTGATATATACCAATCACGAAATTCCAAATTTTAGAAAAATAAGGGCTTTATTGAATCTTATACAAAGATTAACTACACACAGCTCTACTCTAGCCGAATACTACTACTAAAGACTTCTATAAGGAACTAACAGAATAATCTAAAGTTGCATGCTTTTATATTTTTCGTAGCATTCGCAGCTACAGTCCGCGTGGCAACCTTTTACCTTATATTATACATAGTTAAATTAGTCTTAGTAACACTATTCTACTGCGGACCATCATTAATCCAATATGGATACGGCTACAGTACTTATGTAGACATTATTCACTCCAGCCAAAGTACAATGAATTAACCTTATTCTAATATAAGATTTACTGTTCTATTTTTACCTATAGCCTTATTAGTAACTCAACACCTTACTGCATATAGTCATCTGAACTCTAGCATAGAGTCTCTACCACTACAGTCTATAGTTATAGCTACCAAATATCTCTTAGGATAAATATTTACCGTACATTATACTAAATATGGCTAACAGTCTACAATTACAATGCTAAGTTACATTACACTATATTCATAGATTGATGTAGCGAAATTACCGTTAAAAAATCTCACGGCTGATAGGATTACAAAGGCAATGCAAATTCTTCATCAGCTCGATGCGGTTAGTTTGTTATAAAAAATTTTTTGTTTAAATTATCTAATCTCAATATTTGATTACGAAATGAAATTGTTATTAGCTGCAAAGTCAAATAGACCGTGCTACAGAATAATTTGCTAAGCAACATAGATATAATAAATACAATAATTAAGCAATTTATTTTGTTACTTAGCTTTCAAATAAGAGAGGTTTGAAAGATCGAGAAAGACTAGACAAGGTCACGAAATTGAAGCAGAAGTTTAGTAGTATTCTTCCGAAGGAATTATCAATTGACGGTCATCGCTGGTTTGATGATGTATTTCGCGTAAATGTAAATTATTAAGCTAATTTTGAAAATTAAATCTATTATACTTTATTATCTAACAGAATAAAATTTTATTTTACAAGCACATTAAATAACGAGTTTAGTAGCATGTCTTCTGAATCTTATACATTATTTCCGTAGAACATTAAGTATACTTTTGAGCATATTTCCGACATCCCAGTGGCTTATAATCTGATCAAAAGTATTGAAAATGTTAAAAAAGACCCTATATACAAATTATACCAGAGCTTAAAGACAGAACTTGAAGTATGGCGTATAAATTTAAGCATAGAAAATTTAATGCTTTACGTTAATAATAATATCGTATTAAAATTAAAATGCTACATCATGTAATGGAAACTCTTTAGCTTGTAGAAAAAGAAAGTGAAGAATTCAATATGATTTGTGAATATGGTAGCAAAACTTGTGAATCACCTAGAGAAGAGTATTATAAATTAAAGATAGAAGAGGTTTATAGATAATAATGTGATTTATGAACTTGAGTTGTAGATATAGATAATTAAGAACCTTAAACTATACGAGTGAATAATTGCAGTATGTACAATTCAATACGCAGATATATAAGATCAAGAATCATAAAAGTCACAAAACATACGAAAAATTTTGCGGGTTGGGTAATCGAATGCTTTTATGGAATGGAAATCGCTTAATTAATTATGGTCGAATATTCAAGCAAGGAATACAACCTATGGCAACATTCGGCTACCTAGGCGTGAGTATAAGGCTTAGGATTTAAATTCAACTGTATGTGATATTAAATATTAATTACAGCATATAGAACAGTGCTGCACCTTACTACAACAGAGCTATAGATTTGATTTAAGAATTAACTATTATACCAAAGTGGCTTATTTATGATTCGAACTTGTGATAAAACAAATTCACAAAATCTTTATACGAAACAATCCATAATGTAGTCAATACATATTTCAATTTACAAACTGCAAGATCAGTAGTAGTCAGAAAATCATTTATTGAAATTTTCTAACCGAATCCCTAGATTCTAAATTAATAACTAACGCTGACATAGTAAATAGACAATTTCTATTCTTTCGTAATAAATGCAACGAATTAAATAGCTTTAAAAAGATAACAGATAGTTGCGGTATTGATATCAAGTTGATTATTAGTAGTTGAAGTTACTATCGATGTCTTCAAAAATTTTCTACAACAGTCAAAAATTGTTACAGCTGGCTACTTTAAATATAGCATGCTAATTGAATATAAATATTTCTATGTAGAGGAAAAGTTGTGATTATGGAAAAGGAGTTTATTTTTCAGGTAAGTAGATTGATATATTCTATTTCTATAACATTGATTTTTAGAAAATTTTTTAGAAAATTGCATTTTAATCCAAAGATAATTTTATTTTCTTAATATACAGATATGATGTGGAAAGTAAGGAAACCGTAATTTATATCAACTAGAAATATTTATATTCCTTCATTTCTTTATGATAAATTTAAATATATACTGTAGATTTAATAATGTAATGATACTCAACATTAATATTGATAGGCCGCTCTAGATTGTGAAGCTACTTTTACGAATTCTACCGGATTACTATTACTATGTGAAGTCGCACTCGGTAGAACGTATGTCTATCAATAGCACTCATAGCTGATCACATCATAATTATACCTATTTGCTCTACTAACAATATCAAATTTAAAAATAATTTAATAAATTAAACTGCTGTTACCGCCATTACTCTTGTTCTTTGTTACTATTAGCTCAGAAAATCCGTCTGACGTTAGTAAACCACGCTCAACTGCTGATAGCGTCAAATGTAAGTTATATACATTAAGCAAAGATTAACCTGAATAAATTTCCTAAATTGCGCTATGGGCTGAAATTAATAAGTTAAATTATTTGTGTATTGCAGCTACAAGTCCGATAGGACCAGATCCGTCTGGAAATATAACGCTTGAAAATGACGTAATTGTACCGATAGGAGATATTAACAAAGCTGAATACTTTGGGGAAACAAATCAGTATCCTGACACACTTTAATTAATTTACGTAATAGATAAAAGACAATTATTATGCATTACAAATTGTCATTTTCCTTGATGATATTATTAATAGATATGTAGTATACAATCCTGGCCAAGTAAAGCTCAATTATGTTGTACAAGTAAAATTCGATTGGGTCGATATTTTAGAAGATTGAATGTAGTTGTAGACGGCTTAATCAATAGACTAAATATTACAATTACTGTTGTAATATCATGATCAGTTTAAAAAATTATAAGTACACTGTAATGACCATTTATAGTACTTTGATAGGATTTTAGGTATTTAGTTTATACATACTAAACTATAAGAAAAATCTTCGACTTTGGGAATTGAGTAAGTCTTTTATACAACACTATTAGTATCGTAAAGCGCAAGTCTTACAATTTATTAATCTATATGGACTAAAGTAGAAGTACTTTTCTAGCACAGCATACTTACACACTTCGAAAATCCTTATCTAGTCAGTTATAAAGCATATTTTTTTAAATACAGTAAAAAATTATTATCAATATATTTGATAATCCAGATGTAATGCACTTAAAGCTATGCCTAGATACAATATGGTAGACAAATAAGATGGAAATAGTAGAAAAACGTAGGAAAATATATTTGTAGGCATGTTTACCGGTGAATTTATGAGCTTTAAATTAATGATAGCAATAAAGAAAATAACTTTCTTCGTAGCTATTTTTTCGAAAGTGAGTGAGGTCTTTGATAAAATAAAAAATTTGTTAAATAAATCTAAAGCTTCTTTTAGCTGTGACTCTTTCTTTATATTTTAATTGTCCGAAGTTTTTTTTGTTGCGAAGCTGGGGTGGTGACAGCTCTGTGATCGATTTTTCTCTAAACTTAAATAATTATTAGATTCATGTATCTGAAGTAAATTATTCTTGGCCGGAATTTTAGGAAGTACGATATCATTGGCTAGCAAGCCAATGATAGTTTCAATTTTGTTAAGAATCTTACTTGATGCGAGCGATAGAAAATATACTACGGTTTAAATGTAACTATCGTATTTTTAATCGTGCTGCTGAATAAGTTTTAAAAGGTATTTACTATACTGAAGCTGTAATAAATACTGTCAAATGTCAAACACTTTTATCAATAAATAACTTCGATTAATATAAGTTTTCAATGTCATTTTTGCATTAGCTGATCTTTTTAAAGGTATATAACTGGGTCATTATTAAATATGTGTCTACTATCTAAAAGCAAAGGTAGATGAATCTGTAGTTAAAGTATATTTCATATAGGCTATTACCTAATCCAGAGCAGTTCTCAAGAATTTAGCTAACTATGATGGTTGACTAG
>NW_002060968.1:618231-619242 GCF_000150275.1 Trichoplax adhaerens
ATAAAAATATTTAGTAGATTTTCAGCTGATAATTAATTAATTAAGGGCAACAATTTGACTAACGTTATAAAGGAAGGAAGGGCGTCCTCTACTGGTTGTATAGTAGCTACGCTAGACTGCTGGATATTCAATGGAGCACATTATTATCATATCGAGTTGCTACTATAATTATGGCCATCAGGAAGCATCCAGCAGATTTTAGATAATACGGATATTAAATTGATTATTGGCGATCGTAGCTTCTTATGCCATCATCGAGTCGTTTTAGCTGCACATAGTGAATATTTGTGTACTATGTTTACTAGTAATTTTAAGGAAAAGGACGAAGCAAAAATTAACGTAATTAAGATTGATTATAGCATTGTATCGATCGTTATTAAATAAATTTATGGTTATATGCTAAAGTTAACATTAATGAAATTATCGCGAGTTCAGGCAGTCTATACGCTAGCACTAAAATAGGCTATCAAGAAATTGCAGGAGCAATGCCATTGCTACTTTATCACAATCTTAAACGCTAAAAATTGCTGTCAATTAGCAGCTTTTGCTGATTACTATCATGCACAAGATTCATAGCATGAAATTCTAGCTTAAGTCACTGACAATTTCTTTAGATGTATCAAGACTAAATCACTTAAGGATCTCTCCTATAATTTACTTGTTAAATTAATACAATGTGAGTATCTTAATATCACTAATGAAGATCAGATACTTAAATCTCTCAATATTTGGATAGATTCAGATACATCCATGTGAGGTTGATAGATCAAGAATCTTTAAAACTTTAGAAAATTAAGATTATATTGAACAAAACCTCCTTTACAAAGATACAACGTAATCGATTAGCTGAGGATCTCTAACGAGAAAGATCTATCTTACTATATTAAACTACTCGCTTATATACTTTTACGTGTTTACAGTCTTTGCACCTTACTTACTACACACTTCAGTATTAGCATCTCAAATACAGGATAGTTTGCACCTTTCATGTGAAGCTCTAGTGTGAGCACG
>NW_002060968.1:619292-626171 GCF_000150275.1 Trichoplax adhaerens
TATGATGATAGCAGCTCTGAGCAAGGACAGATTTACTACAAATTGTCACAACCCTCACTTATGGCAAAGATTTTGTAATGAACTCTAGTGCAAGTGCTATCTCTAACTCCGGCTACTTTCCCTTATTTTCAGTCTCTATACATATTTTAAAAGTTGCTTTAATAGATTTATACAATTACTAAATATGTAAGAGTAAGTCAACATTCTGGAAGTTAAGGTGTTCAAACACTCTTCCTTCATCTATATTCACGCTTTAATTATAATATTATAGCCTAGCACACTTTACAGCCTTCCGTAAATTAACATGTAAGAATTTTTATATCACAATTCTACTGCCTAAGCATTAACTAATACATGCCTATTAAAACTAAATATTATAACACTTGACCTTATGCGGACTATTCTAAAATATTCATTATTTATTAATCAATAATCACTTGGCAAGTAACTCATTACTGTTACATCCTTGTAGTTGTAATAACTGCAAAAAAGGTTATCAATCGCTAAGTATTTCTATATTCAATGCAATTTGTTTTCGTGCATTGACATGGCGCCAAAATTCTTTATAACTTCTTTAAATAAATACAATCATGGTTAAAGTACGCATGCTAAAGTTGTTCCACACCTAATGTTTTCTTATGTCATATGATTACCATTAACTAAAATATGGAAAGCCTTCCGATTGTCTAAACTGCAAATTAATTAATGCTGCTCTCAGCGAACAATAGTTGCGGTTACGAAAACAATACCTTCTCCACTGCTATTTACTTTGGCCTCGTTGATATAAAAGCATAGCAGAACATGAACGTTCTCGTCCCATCATTTTAACAGTGTTAATATTATTATTGGGTTAGGATACTCGCACAATCTTTATGACAGTCTTGATATTATTATTTGATTGGGATACTAGATATAAGATTCCACGTGTACTACAAGCACTTATATTCTAATTTGAGATAGCAGAAGAATAAACTATATTAGATAGTCATTTCAGATTGCAACAGCAAAGCTTATAACTAGAGAAAGTTACAAAAATTACTAATAGTGAGAGTGAATACTGTAGCAAATCGCTACTCAAATCTGCGTGAGTATACTATAACACTACAAGGTCTATCGTGCCATACTACTGTTTATACTGAAATATTTTACTCATCGTTAGTAAACAAGAGTACTTGTATTCAAATTAATCGCAAGTCGTCGGTCTTCTAGCAACATTTATTAATTATATATTACCAGTGCACTGGGTAACAGTTTTTTGGTGGCAATTTTTGGAGAGCTTCTCTAGACTAGATTTTTCTAAGATCTTGGGTGAGTAGACATAATGGTCGTGATAAAAACCACCTATTATTTGTTTATCATCTGCTAAACTCGCACAGTTAGCAATAGCAGCAATGATTCAGAATTAAACTACTGTCTGTTACTATTACTATTACTTGGTTGTAGGTTAATAACAAATTCCACTGTTATCATGCACTAATTATTGACTTTCTATCCATTTCACGACTTGACCACTTTTACAATAGAACTAAGACCTAGCTAACTTGTGCTGTAGCATTTCGCTATCATCAATGAGGCTATAACGTCCAATTAGCGATCATTCTATAATTAGTAGAGGTGAAAATCGTACGCGTACACTAAGTGCCGTTTCGCACGAAAAGCGATTACTAGAAAATTATTTATAGTGAAGCCCGTGAGATTCCATTACAACGGCAGCCATTAAAGTAGATATTTCGATCGGAAGTAAAGTAAGTAAGTCAATAACCGTTTAGAACGGTAGCGATATTATGTCATTTCAAGATCTAGATTTAACCACGTTTCAGTCCTGAAATCGGTCCATACATTGAGGCTGAAAAATTTTCTGATACCGTACTTAAGGATAAATTTACACTATGCCAGTAGCATTGTCCATTACTTACTCAAGCATGCAGTTTTTTATCTCATTGTAAATCCATAGAACTATTCTAAGTTTTACAGTAATTAATTCGTGATACTTCGCTAGGCCTAGTTCTGTAATATTTGATAATTCTACTTTTTACACCATTAAATTATAAAGAGAAAAACATGTCTATGACGTGTGTTGTACAGGTTATCTGGCTCAAATTTTCTAGTTTTGCTGACTTCTAGATCTGACCAAAGATGAAAAGAAAACAAGCAGTACAAAAAAGCCGTAATAAAGCTTAAACAGTCAAAACTTCAGAAAACGTGGATAGTAAATATGCTGAATACGAGGCAAGAAATCATGTCGATCAACTACTTAAGTTAGATGAGCTGAGTCTTAATCTCTTTAGTAGCTTTATCATTATTAACATATTATCAATCTTTAAATAAACTGCATGCTCAACTAGGAACAAATGATGTTGTTATGGGAAACAAGAAATAAGTTAAGGACTGAGTGCACTAAAGAAATGCTAAGAGAGATGCAATTTGCAAATTGTCGTACTACTTCATGTGAAGACACAGTAAGTTCAAAAATTATCATGAATTGATAATTAAGCATATTGAGCTATATCGTCAATGTGGATTCGATTGTATTTATGAACTGAGCATCAGCAATTGACGTTGAAATAGAACTTAGAAAGTTGTGCTGATGGTATCGTATTTGGTGCATTCAAACCCTGTCCAGTCTGTAAAAGGTCAAACGTCGAATTCAGGTAATGGAATGTTTTTACAAACATATTAAGAACTTTACTACCTATACAGGACTTAAGAAGGGAATAATAACGTTATTGTCGTATGAGAATAGCTTTAGCTTTCATCTAAATGAATTTTAAGTTACTTTTTGTAAAAAGCTTTTCCTAGTAAATCATTTTGAAGCAATTATGAGTAGTAGATTGTTTCATTTCGAATAGATAATTAACTGTGATCAAAAATTAAATTTTAGCGAAGATACCAATCGCTACCAGTGTCTTACTTGGGTAGGTGATAATCTATGTAAATATGTAACCGATACGCCCAAAAGAACAGCCTGGAAAATTCCTGACGAAATCAAGGCAAAATCTTCATTTCTGTAAGATGCACGACAAACTGTATGACATTTACCATACTTTATAAAAGAACTTATGGAACACTTCTTAATAAATCTTGAAATATTACGTCAGTCATTTCTATTTAAATAAACGTCAAATCAAATGTTCGCATAAAGATATCTTTATAATCGTTATTTCCTAATCAGTGCATGTTTCTGGTATTAATTGTAGCGCAAACTATCGTTACATTGCTCGTGATCGAATTCATTGCTGGGCCGATAAATCTTGTCCTATTCCTGATGAAATGAGATGGAATATGTTGAGCAGGTATGACAAATAATCAGGTTGCAAGAAATACGTAATCTCCGTAAATAATTGTTGTAAAGGATAACTAAATAACATAATGTTCAAGAAATCATTCTGTCAAGATTTTTACCAAGATATAGCTCACAGATAGTTAGATTCTAATTTTGATAACAGCAGTTACTACCATACTAACTCAACAATTTGATTAACTTTTTGTAGATATTCTATTTTGAAGATAAAGCCATTAGGCAGCCTACGCATTACAGCTGTAGGCAAGCTTAAAAAGAGTAATGTAATGCAATTTTAGTACTAGATTTATTTATCTTTATTTACAAGTAAGCATTTGTATCGTACAAAGCCGAATTTAATAATATTCTCTAATATTTAGGACAACATCAAGGAAAAAATAATTAGCTTAGGAGGTATATTTTGTGATCAAATTTCCAAATATATCAATTTATGTATCAGTCAGCCTGGTTAGTAAACTATAGCTATCAATAATTTTATTTCCTTTACATTGGCAGCATTAAGTCTTTTATCAGATTGCATCTTAGCTGTGATTGTATTTTGATTTAGAATCACTTAATAAAGTCGAAAAACAGAAAATCGATAGTCTGGGCTTGCCATTAGTTTCGGATGAGTTCCTTGAAGTTATTAGAGATGGCAATCTAGATGAAGCTATATTAAAATATGGTATCAGCAATTGCACAACGGATAAGGCTAGAACTGTTTAATTGAAATAGGATAAAATAATTATATCTGTTTCACGTATGATATTTACTTAATGTTTCTGTTACTAGATATATTATATGTGTCTAATCATCAAATTTAATATATATTTCAGGTTTCAAATATTAAAAAAAAGAGGCAAGGTAAAATTGAACCTTTAGCAGCCGATTAATCAACAATACATATTATGAGATTAACTTCTTTTTTCCTTTGCTATCACTTTGTAGGATATTATTCAACAAATATTATTGATTTACGTGCAAATGGAAATGCAACCGTAGATCCCTATTGTGGTATTATTTTTAATGCATAGATTAAATAACTTGGTTAAAAATAGCAGTTACTGATTGGGATAGAAATCACTAAAAATCAAATAATCATGATATTTAATGAATTATTGCTACACATCAATAGACAAAATAAATCTACTCACGCCATGCTAAGTAAATTCGCCTCTTACTAACTAAAAGGGACAAGATTAACTACCTCATAAAATAGATCAGTTCTAACGACCGAGAACTATAGTATCTTTATAGCGTCACTAAGCCTACGTATCGTAACAATCGTATAAGGCAAAATTATATTAGATAACTCGATTTATACGTAGGATTTAAATCTGTGAATTAAATATTTGATAGGCTTACAAGATGACTATCATGTCATCGAAGATTCGAATAGGAACATTTACAGCATCGTACTTGAAAGGACCCCTTGCGAATTTCTTAAGATGCAGGCGCTAAAGCACAATCAATTGAATCAGTTGGTTACTCAATTTTTAGATATGATCTAATGCGAATTAAATCAACTCATTATATGACCGATTTTGCTTCCGGCTTCGTTTATGTACATGTCCTTTACTGAATTTTATCTAGACATTTTATGTATTTATATTTAATAAAACCAATTATGTTATTTAAATAGCTGTTGTCTTGTCAAGATGAGAGATTATGAGACAGACCGAGCTAAAATTAAAATTGAAATTCAAGTTAGAAATCAATCTCCTTCATTTTGTAGTGATAAAATATAATATGCTTGTTACAATTTTTATTCATTTGTAGAAAGAATTAAACAAAAACTATGCATCAATATGTTCATGTTTCCGTGTCAATCAATTTTAGGACGGACTTGCGGAAATAGAAGCCAAAATGGCTTTCGATGCTAAATACTTTAAAAAAACGGGTCTGTGTAGAAAGTGTATTATCTTTATCTTTTAAACAATGTATATTTATCTAATATTGATTCTTCTTTTTATAGGTTATTCATTTACAAAAGAGACACGATGTAAGCGTATGGTACAAAAGTTTTATCCTATTGGTACTGCATGCATTCCAGATGAGGTTTATAACGTCGTTAATTATGGAACTATCGTGTAACCGTATATAGTACTTCAATAGTTATAGATTTCATTGTTGATTTGATTTATTGTAGTGTAAAGTAATATTTAGTTATTTATACATAGGATTCAGAAGCGATTAAATTAGATAATAAGATATCAGAGGCATTATGTAATAAAGTATGCCCCAAGGTTCAGAACTTACTGAAAGTAATTTTTAATGTCAAGTCGATTTCAGCCACTATGATGGAGCTTCAGGTATTAATGATCGCTCGAAATGCAAATTAGAAGCTTCTTACTAAACTACGAAAAACTTTATCAGATATCAGATAATGTTGTCGCAATATTTATAGGTTGATGGAGCAAAATTGCCTCTGAATAATCTTACGGCTGAAAGAATAATGAAAGCAATAAAAATAATTCATCAACTCGAAGCGGTTAGTTGTACTTTAAAAATTAATAATTTAAATTGTCCTGTCTTACGGTTTGGTTATAAAATTATATCGCTAATAGCTAGAAGATAAATTAGATTATGCTAAAAAGTAATTTTTCTAAGCAACATAGTTATAGTAGATACAGTAGTCAAATAATTTTTTATACTGCTCAGCTTTCAACTAAAACTGATTTAAAAAAGCAAGAAAGACTACGCAAGGTTACAAAGTTGAAGCAGAAATTTTATGGTATTCTTCCTATGGAATTAAGTGTTCATGGTTGTCGTGCGTTCGATGACGTATCTGATATGCGAGTAAATTTTATAGAGATATTATTATACTGAATTAAGAAACATAAATCCTTTATACGTATTTATTTAGCAGACATAAATTTAAATTTGCTTGTAAATAGAAAATTAAGATTATTAATGAGCATTTCTTTATCTTATACTTTGTTCTGTAGAAGATAAAAAATACGTTTAAGCATATTTTCGACATTTCAGTAGCTTATGATCAGATTCAAAAAGTTGAAAATGTTAAAAAAGATCCAATTTACAAATTATATCAGAGCTTAAACACAGAACTAGAGGTATGTCATATGAATTTAAGCATAGAGACTTTAATTTTTGTTTTAGTGACTATAATTATATCTCAATTGAATTTACATACTTTATCTTGCATTTAAAACTCTTAAGCTGGTAGAAAAAGATAGTGAAGAATTTAATATGATTGTAGAATACGGTAGCAAAACCTGTGGAGCACCTAGAGAGCAGTATTACCAATTGAAAATTGAAGAGGTTGTTGACCTAATAATGTGATTTGTGAATTTGCGTTTTAAATATAGATAATGGAGTAACTCTTGAACAATTTGAGAAAGTAATTGTGTATATATAACTTAATGAACAGATATATAAGATAAAGAATCATGAAAGCCACAAAAAGTACGAAAAATTTTACAGGTTGGGTAATCGAATGCTGCTGTGGAAGGGAAATCGTTTAATTAATTATGGTCGAATATTCAAAAAAGGTATCCAACCAATGGCAGCAATCGGCTACCTAAGCGTAAGTATGAAGCTTAGAATTTAAATTCAAATGTAGAGCAAAGAAAATGATA
>NW_002060968.1:626707-630141 GCF_000150275.1 Trichoplax adhaerens
CCTGATAACTAAATGTAACGTAGTAGCGAGAAAAATTTCATTCTAATATAGCATTTAGTGATTTCAACTAATTACAGTAGTGTGTTGATATCAAGTCGATTAGATGAAGCAGCTATCGATGTATTTAAAAAATTTTCTAAAATATTCGAAAACGTATTAATTTGCAATTTTAAATAACCATAATTGACATGAATAAACATTTCTATGTAGTGGAAAAATAATAATTTAGAAAAAGGAATTGATTTCTCAGGTAGGTAGATATATTTCATTCTCTAAAATGTAGAATTTGTTCATACTATTGCATTCTGAGTGGAAAATATTTTTATATTTTGAATATTTGCTGTAGATATGATGTGGAAGGTAATGAAACTCGTAACTTGCCTTCGTTAGAAATAATGACGATTCTCTAATATAAATCCAATCCAAATGTGTAGACTTAAAGCTTCAATACTCTTAACAAATCTTAATAGGCAGTGCTAGATTGCGAAGCTACTTATACAAATTCTACTGGATTACTATTACTGTGTGAAGTCGCCCTCGGCAGAACGTATGTCAATCATAAATACTGCAATTATAGTTGATCACGTGATATTTAGGCATATTTGCTCTTCTAGTATTATTGAATTTAAAATAATTTAGTAATTCAAACTGTTGTAATCATCATTGCTCCTATTTGTTGCTACTATTAGCTCAGATGACCTGTCGGATGTTAATAAGACACACTCAACAGCTGATAGTTTTAAATGTAAGCTGCTTAAATTAAGCTAAGATCAACTTGAATAATTTATAGAAATGGTGCTTTGGCTTGCATTTATAAGGTATTGCTAAATTTATACTGCAGATATCGGTCAGGTAGGACCAGATCTATCTGGAAATATAATACTTGAAAATGAAGTAATTATGCCAGTAGGAGACATTGACAAATCTAATTACTATGGGAACACAAACCAGTATCCTGATATACTATATGTTTGATATATAATTATAAAATGATTAAAGACTATTTTTATAGATATTATAAACTTTCATTTTCTTTGACGATATTGTTAACAGATATATAGTATATAATTCTAGCCAAGTAAAACTCATTTATGTGGTACAAGTCAAATTTGATTTCATCGATGTTGTGAAAGATTAAAATTAGTTGTAGTCAATATAATCAATAGAAACATTATTACAATTAGCGCAATAATACCGTGGTTAGTATTAAAATCGAAATTTGTGCACAATGTAATGTCGATTAAATGCACTTTGATCGAATCTTAGGCAATCAGTATATAATTACTGCAATTCGTAGGAAACCTTCAGTTTTAAGAGTAGAATAGGCCTTTGTTACAGAAACATCTTAAAGTACAAATCTTATAATTCATTAATTAATATGTATTAAACAGCAGCTACGTCCCAATACGGTGCATTTAATTACTATAAAAACCTCTACCTATTCAGTTATATAGCTTATTATAACTAAATGTAGTTGAAGTATTATTAGCATTTTGATCACGTGGATGTTACTGTTTTTTAATACGAAGTCCAAAAACAATACTTTAGACAAGAAATGAGGAAAAAGTAGAATAATAAACAAAAAAATTTGGGGAGTATATTTCCTAATAAATTTACGAGCTCTAAGCTAAGAATAGAAGTTAAGAATTGTTACGGAGCTTGATGCTCTTTGATAGTTATATTATAATAGCTAGTAGTAATCTAAGATAGTAGAATTACTGTAAAAATTATAAATAATATTGCAAAATACTTTCATGTGATTAAAAATATTATTAAAGATTGTTTAGTAATCAATTTATATAATCCAGCTTAAGTTAAACTATGATAAGTCTCCTAAGTCAGTTGGGGACACGAGTACTAGTGACGTTAGTTTTTAAGACCCATATACAAATCCAGAGTTGTAACATATGGTAAATTATGTTAATTAAATATTGCGCTATGTCTTGTAGTGCTTGTAATGAACATCCTGAAATTCTTCAGCTCGGTAGAATAATCTAAAGCACATTAATACTTATAAATGAAAAAGAGCCAACAGTTAAGCGAGAAGAAATTAACGGACTCCAGTGGCGATCTATAACCAATTTTTTTTTTAAGTCGATGCCTTATAGTCAACAGAAGGTCCTATGAAGACTTAGTTAAGACAAGTTATAAGCAATAAATGCAATCATAAACCAGTAATAATTATTAAAATTTAACGGTATAGTTCACATGAAGCTTGCTAAATTTTTATGCTATAGAGTGTTATTGAAGAATTTAGAGTAAGTGATAATTTTTAGCTAAAAGAAACACATTCCAGGTCAATAGTGTTATTACATTTTAGTAATAAACTTATTTACCACCATTTAAAATACGAGACCCAAACTAATTGAACTTTTCATGAGTGGAGAACAGTGATAACACGTTGCCTTTCTTTTCTGTATGCTACCTTTAACACTAAGATATTCGAGTACAATCTAAAATCAAAATTTTTGTCCATTCAATATCTCAAAAAAGTTTAGCAAATACAAGATAGAATGAAAGGTATTTAGTATGGTTAACTAATTTTAAATCAGAATTATTCATATCAGGCTAGTATTGAGAAGTAAAGGCATATTTTATAAATAATTTTATCATTTTTTAAAATCGTCTACCAACTTTTAGGGATAAAAAGTTATTATTGGTTATTTCGACTTTTTATTAGCGATAAACTAAAACAAGTTCTAAATCTACGAATCAACAATTTAAATTCATCTTTGAAATTGATGCTAGCAAAGTTATATAAAATAGATTCAATATACCAGGGATAAACATTACTACCGTAGTTACACGAAACAACATGGAATATTTAGAGACTAGCATATTGGTAAAATTTGGATTATAAGACTTTTGAAATGAAATCCAGACATAATTAAGAGCATAGGGTATAATGCCACAAGCAGAGAGCGTACTGATAATTAATAACGAAATTATACTTGAATTTCGTTTTTTAATAGTTTGTAATTTATATCTCGAGTTTTCGATTGGATGATTTATATTGTACAATTTAATAATGATGCATGTATAACATACAACGATGATCGAAGGGGGTAATAAAGAAGTTAATACGGCAAAAATTGCTGATGAAACTAAACTGGGATTGAAATGAGTTTGAGAAAGTAATCCAGAGCAGTCAATTAAGTCTCGGTGATCATAATCGGTAACAAAAATGATTATTGTTGCACTTACAAGTGCAAAGAACCAGATGGCAATAATAATAAAGTTCATTTTATTTCTATTAATTGATCCAGTAAGTGAATGAATAATGCCGCTATATCTTTCTATTCTAATTGCAGCTAATGTTATCAATAAATTTGATATAGCTACTGCTGCAATAAAAATGGGTAATGCCGCAAAAGGTTCTTGACGTTATTACGCAGTGGTTGCCTTATATCGGACAAAAAAATCATAGCTGACAG
>NW_002060968.1:630192-638806 GCF_000150275.1 Trichoplax adhaerens
AGGTTGTCGAAGTCGTTTACTGTTTGATATGAGTGAGCAAACAACGATATTGAAGATTGTACTAATAATATTGACAAGCAAGACGCATAAAACCAAGTCGAAATGTTAATTAATGATTTGACCGCTGGTCGAAATTGGAGAAATTTGCCATACTTGATAGTTGTAAAAGCTCTAACCCTATGTCTACCTTTGTAGATAATTCATAAGCTTGACAGAGAAGTTTAAAGTGCAAATATATCGATTTAAGGCCTTGGGATAACAAATATACGATCGCAAAGTTATTTAAATTCCTAATCATACTTATATTTTTTGTATTATAAATAGATAATTAATCAATTAATCATCACACATGGTATAACCATGTCTAAAAACAACATTGTAGTCAACAAAATTGTGCTAGTATTAATTTTATTATGTACTACTCAATCCACGATTTCTTAAAGATAAATAAACATTTATCCTTATCTTACTCATGGTAATCATTAATAGTATGTAAAAATATTGAATATAGTTTGATTCGATTACAATAGAATAGGAATAAGTTTGTTTTCCCTTACTGAGGATCGCCAGAATTAGTTGGAGAACCATAATAGTAGATAGGCTAGATTAGTTACGATCACGAAAGTTGTTTTGTGACAGTCATTTTTTGTACTAGTTATATTTTGTAAGTTACTATAAGCTCCTACCGAATTATAGTACTAATTGTAATTTATTCTTCCTAATGATAAAAATCATCGACAATTGTACTTTACAATAGCAGATTTTATTGGAGTAATTGAATTTTCGGGTTACAAGCTATACACCGACATTATGTTGGTAGCTATACAAAGCTAAACAGCTATATTAATGAAACGAGTTAATCTCGTAACTGTAATTCACAGCTGCATTCAATTAATTTCAATGTAAAGTTGCCCTGCGAAGCTGTTATGATTAGTCAACATATGTTTAACTTAACAAAATTTAATCAATGAAATCATGCTAATCATGAACTCTAAACGTTCTTTAAGTAAGATGAAAAGGAAAATTAGCTACCAATGATTATGAACCTTAAGTATAAATGCTAATTAGCCCATATTAAACCGTAACTTCTGTCAACTCCAAATTTATTTGCATGACCAGATAACTTGTAATCAAGGGGCCTGCCGCCTATTCTTGTTTGCATTTTTAATTATCCATAATGTTAATTGAAATCATCGTGCGTACTTTATAATTATCAGTAGAATTGCGTAAATATGCTAAACTGTTGAAGACATATTAATTACGTCATAAAATTAGTCAAATTCAGCATTTCAGAGGCATACAAGCTAGAGTATTTTTAAAATAGAATATACGAATGAGAATAATACAAAGTAAGAGGGTAGTATCAGATTACTTATATTGAATTCTGATCAAAAATTAGCTAAATCAAAATATCAATCTCTTAATGCAAAGAAAAAAAAATAATATATTAAGATTAAGACATCTCTTAGCCATTTTTATGCGATACAACTTATTTTAAGTAGCCCTTTCTGGCATTTATAAGAAGTTAACTTAAATTTGGAATTAACTTGAAGAAGGTTCTCCTAAAATCGGCACTTGAAAAATTATATACAATTTTTTTGTCTTTTCATCGATTTCATGACTTTGACTTTATAGATAGAATTACCAAGTAGCGGACTATTTCTATACAATGTTAATGTGATCTTAACGTAGCAAAATAACATCCCCCAAAGAAGAAATTAAAACTGCTTAAATGTCAAAATGACTGATAAAATAAATGTTGTTAAGTACAAGTTGAAATAAAATAGTAGAAAAACCAATAATCTGATAGCTATCGTAAGCAAGCACCATAATCGCATTTCTGAATAAATAAAAGTATAGATCCAAATACCAATAAAATTTATCCAAATTTTATCTTTACTAACCGTTACAAATATCGTATATATTATTCTGCGATACCTTACGAATGAGAAAATAGACAAGATAGTAATAAGATTGGATGTAGGCACTACAGAAATATAATTGGCTACAATTCCAAAGTTCTGATAATTTTTCTGCCATGAGGGATTCTTTTGCATGATTGTCAGAGCTAACAGGCAGCATTGTATGAGCACTTGCTGCTAAACAAATCAAAATATCCGTGATTGTTAAACTAGTAATAATAATGTGTAGTAATGGTTGAAGATCATTATTGGAAATCACCAAGTAGCACTCAATTATGTCAAATAAAATCCCAATAAAACCGACACTGAGTGTGACCACTACTAAAAACTAATTCAAAATTCATTTATGGAAAAACTTTCATTCATTAGATTAAATATTTTATATACGTAATGATAAACTATCTCGCCATTACAAGAATCTTAAATTCAGTTTAATCAATTTAAATCAAATTATAAATGATCAACTAATGGTGATCAATAGACCTTCGATTGCAAGGTTTCCTAAGCTTGCGGAGATGATCGGTAAAGGTTCATTAATGGAACTATACTTGTTTGTTATACTTCATATTTCTTATAAAAATAAATTATTGGCGATTGCATTATCTTTTAAAGTCGTACCAAATAAAATTGCAACCAATTCTGCCATAATCATTCGTAAAGAAAATATAGAGAGATTACTTGCTATTCTACATAGATTAGGAAAAGTCTAAATGAAGATATCTATCTACTACCTCATAAAGCAGTAACAGAAATACGAGGTAACTTAATGAAAGATAATTGATCATCATATAATGCAACTGATGCTATAACATTAGTAAATAACGGTTTATCACTTTTTATAAGTGCTCAATACCAAATTAATAATCATACTGTTGAAGAAATCAACGATTGGCTCCCATATGCATCTACAATTTTAAATTTAGTCTTGTATAGTGATGATTACAGTAGAAGTATTGCAACTAATGTTATGGTATCGTGATACAGCTACAGGTAAACCAAATATGACAGAGTCATTCCCTGCGAGTATTGCTAGTGACGTTGCTACTGTAAAAGGCAAATAAATTCGAGATATGAAATCAGTCACAAATACTCAATATAACAGAGGTATTCATGCAAGACAGCTATTAACAACAGGAGATAAAACAGATATCACTTTTAATACCTCTAAGTTCTATATTTGGATTCTGCAAAGATATTGATACAGTGTTTATAGGTGTGAAAGATACTTTACAATTCGATAGAGCTGTAACAAAAAACTATATTATAAAAGATAGTAATGTTGGTGACGGAAATTTTAAAAATATCACATGTTTCAATGTGGATGCCTAAAGTAACTCCATCATCAGAAGTAGCTGACCAATTGGAGGCCAAACTTGTTAGTGGATACATTAGTAATCTTTACTTTGAGCAAGTTAAAGTTTATATGACACAATACGCAGCTAATCAAACATCTCCTACCTAGAGAATTACTATACAACCTGGAACAGAATTACCACGTCATATTATCATTGTATTTCAATCTACTGAACGAGAAAATAATCAAAACACGAATATTATGATATTTGATAATGCAGATGCAAGGCGTATTTCAGCTAGAATTTACTCGATTCAATACCCTGAAAGAGAGATAGAATGCAACTTTCATCCATCCAATAGAAATTACAGTTGACCTTATATGATGTTTATGGAGGCAATCAATAAATATCAAGATACAGATACTGGTTCACAGTTATCAGCTGAAAATTGGGCAAATTTGTATCCTATATTCCATTTCGATGTATCGAAACATAATGAACGGTTAAAAAATAGTCCAGTAGATATTGAAGTAAAATGGACTTTAGGGGAAAATTTTAAGAGTATGAATGATAACAGTAATGATGTCCCATATTATGTTTATGCTGTCGTTTTGACTGATAGATATTTGAAACTACATGGATTAGGAAGAGGAATGAATGTTGCTGTATAAGGCTATATTATTATGAAATATTACATAAGCATTAGACTCACCTTAACAACGATTCAGAAGAGTGTTATTACTAAAGCCTATCAACAAAATAAAACAATGATTATAAGATTATTACCACATCAATAACATGGGAATGATCAATTAGGATTAACTTTAACGCAATACAATAAAGTTGTTAAAGTTAGAAATAACAATAAGAGTGTTATACTAAAATTAAGCAGAGATCAAGTATCTTAACAAGCAGGTTGGTTAGGTGCTTTAATGGGTTTAATTCGCGCAGCTGTTCCTAAAGTAATAAAAAATGTGGTACCATAGCTGGCAATGGCTGCAGCTATCGGTGCTATTTCTGGAACTACATATAAAACAACTGGTGAAAGAGGCATTTTATCTAGCAGTAATATATATAGGATGCCTTATTCAGAATATGGAGTAAATGTTTAACCATCACAGAAACAGAAACTAGAATCAGCAATAATAGTAAGAGAGGATGTACACTTCGTTTATCTCATTCCGAATTAACAGGGTCTGGTAAATCATATCTAACATGTCGACAAATTAATAAAATTAATAAAGCTAAACTGAACAACACTGGTTGTGATATCAAATTATCTAAAACTCAAGTAGTCAAAAATGGTGGATTTATTGGTGCTTTATTAGCTGGTATTTTACCTGCTGTTATTAGTGGAATAGCTGGGAGAGGGGTAACATTACCTGGAACTATCTCTAAAAAAATAAAGGATTATAAAAAATAAATCAATAAAAAAGGCAAATCAATATATATTCCAAAAAGGATGCATATTCCAGGGCATTTACAGACTCCTCCATACGTAGGAAGATGGACACAACGATAAAAGTATTAAGTAATATAGCAATTGATCATATCATTCATGAAGAAATATAAGATAAAAAACTTTCAGGGTGTTTATTCAAAGGATATGTTGCCATAGTCTATGTTACAAAGTGAGTGTTAAGTAGTAAATTTGCAGGATTATTTTGCAGGACCAAGAACACATTGGATTTGTTATTATTGTGATCCATCCAGCAATAATGTTGAGTATTTTAATTCATTTAGATTATATCCTCCAAGTGAAATACTATCTTATCTAAAAACGGCTAAGAAAGGGATAGTGCATAATCGATCACAAATACAAAACATCAGTTCGATTATGTGGGGATATTATTGTTGTTTCTATTTAACAAAATGTAGCTACAATTATAAACCACTTGATATTTTACTAGAGTATGAGCAGAAGCCGACAGTTTTTAATGAACAGTTGATAAAACCATTTGCTAATTTATTAAATAATATATTATAAGTGATGTTATCATATTGCATTCGAGAAAGAAATGATATCGATTCTATTCCCGATAGTACGTTACTTGTGGAAACAAAAAATAATAGAATAATTATAAAGAGTAAATGTATTTCCCGTGGTTCTATCAAGGCCAGATTTGATAACAGTATTACAGGTTTTGGTAATAAAGATGTCGATTGGTCTACTCAATTAGCTAATGAACTGCATAAACCAATCAGAAGGAACTTTCCTAAGCGTCGTGTAAGAGTGAATAAAACTGATGATATTTGGTCAGCTGATCTTGTTGATATGCAGGAATTTACAAAATACAATAAGGGTTACAAATATTTGCTTACTGTAATTGATGTCTTTAGTAAATACGCTTGGAGCGTACCCTGGAAAGAGAAGATAGGTAACAATACTGCCGAAGCATTCAACAAGATTATTAAATCTAGTCATAGAAAGCCGATCAAGTTATGAGTTGATCAAGGATCCGAGTTTTATAATAGAGTTTTTGGTAAGATGTTGAACGCTTATAATATTGAGCGCTATAGTATGTACAATGAAAGAAAATCAGTTGTTATTGGGAGATTTAACAGAACGTTGAAGGTTTATTTAAAAATCTAGAAGAAAAAACTAAGACTGTTCGGTACCACAAGTAGTTAACTTATTCTTACTCTGCATATTTAAGAAAAGTAATTATAACTGATCAAAAAGAACAGGAAAAAAATGGAGAAGAAGAACTCAATCGTTGAAGAACACAAGGAAACAATTAAAGCTGCTATTTCAGTATCCCCGAAATATCTGGAATTATATCACGATTCCAATTTTACGGACATTAAATTAATTATTGGTGATCGCAGTTTCTTATGCCATCGAATAGTTTTAGCTGCATGTAGTGAATATTTTTGCGCTATGTTTACGAGTGATTTTAAAGAAAAGAACGAAGTAGATGTGAATCTAGTAGAGATTGATCCTGTGATAGCCTCTCTCGTTATCAAGTACATTTATGGTCATGAATTAGAATTGACACTAATGGAATTATCGCGTGTTCAGGCGATTTACGCACTAGCTTTGCAATGGACAATCAGGGAATTACAGAAGCAATGTCATGATTACTTTACTGCCATCATGAATGCTGAAAATTGCTGTCAACTAGCAAGTTTTGCCGATTATTATCATGCAGCAAAATTATGTGATGAAATTCTAGTTTATATAAGGGAAAATTTCTTCGAATGTATAAAGGTTAAATCGATCAAAGATCTTTCCTATGATTTACTTATTCAATTAATACAATGTGATTATCTTAATGTGACAGATGAAGATTCTCTACTAGAATCTATCAGTATCTGGATTGATTCAGATATATCACAGAAGAAAAGATATCTCATATCTTTGTTAAGTAACTTACGCTTACCTTATATTTCGCCTGAGTCTTTAATTGCAATAGAAGAAAGATATATTGATGTCATTGAAAATTCGCTTGAATATTTAAATATGCTACGACGAGTTAAAAATTACAGTCTCATTCCAGAAAACTATTTCGATAAATCAGCAAAACCCCGCATGTACATTAAAAATGTTGATTATTGCGGCGTTACGTCCATCCACAAAAGCGATGCAAAAAAGAGACAGGATTGCTTTAATGTATATGGTATCATTAATAATAAACGTTATCGACTTCAGCGCTTGGATTCCAGTACTTTAGTTGATGCCAGTAACATCAATCAAATCGAGCGTGTACGCTTATTAACCTATGCGGCCGTCTGTGTAGGTCATAAAATCATCGTATTTGGAGGCGTTAATGAAGGTAGATTGAATTAACTTCTATCAATGTGTGATTATAGCAACAACATAAGATTTAAATTCTCGCTAAATCTAGAGACTAGAATACTATTTTGTATAACGATGATGATATTTACCGTATCTACTGTATTGTACATGCCTTGTTCTTGTCGTGGATAATTTTTTTTTCGGGAAGATTGTGCGATCGGCTATATTCTACCTGCGCGACATTTGAGCTATATCTTTATTTATCATCACAGTAATTCTAGAGTTTTAGAATCTGTGCCATTTCCATTGATGTCATTCCGTATAATCACCATTTATAGATAAATTTAAATAAGCTATCTAAAATGTTTAATTTATTGACGTAGATAAGCAAGCTCTGGACTCTATAGTCGCATTCGATGTCCGAAAAACTAAATGGACATGTCCTACGTGGGCTTTTGAATTACCGGAACCTTTAGCTTACCTTGCAGCCTGCATTTACAAGGATGATATATATATAATGGGTGGCTTAAACAAGAATAATCAGTGTTCAAATAAAGTATGGAGACTATGTAGGCAAAACAAGACTTGGGAAGCAGTAGCACCACTCAATACTGCTCGTAAATGCTGTCAAGTTGTCGTGGTAGAAAATTTTATTTACATTGGTGGCGGTCTAGATGATAACGAGGACTTGATTACGACATTTGAAAGATATAATCCTCTACTTAACACTTGGAATATTGTTTATGAACTTAAAACTATACATCATTCCATTCGTTTAATTTACGCTCGTAGTAAATTATTTATCTATCACAGTGAAAGTACTTACGACTGCTACATGCAAAGCGCAGATGGAAAATGGTATAAAGCTTCCGAACGCGAAATTAGTGAATGTAGTCGAGAAATTCACGGTATTGATTACATAACCGATGGTTATATAGCCATCGACCAAAAGATGAATGGATATGGCTTCTTTATTCCACGTTGTAAATAGGTGTATAACGTCAAACCAGTGAAAGAAATTCCATAAAGTTATGTCATGAGGACATAGCCAAGGATACTTATACGCATATGTAATAACTCAGACGTTTATGATGGACAGGATGATGAAGATGATGAGTAATGGGAAGAAGATGCCTAAGAAATAATTGATCTCGCTGGTTAGCTGGAATTCCTCTTTCAAGGTTACTTCATAGACTCGATCAACATTCGATTGAATTTCATCAAGTTAATATTACACTTAGCCTAACTGTATACAATAGCTAATGTTTAAACAAAGAGCAAAGAAGCAGTGACTTTCATTGATAGATTTGAAGATCCTTTATGTTATAAGAGAAAGCTTTGTATATGACGGTTATAGAATCAAAGCTGACAGGAATTTATAACAAAAAAAAAAAATTACTTTCATGTGTGTAACTGTGAGTGTAAAACATAGAGTATAAAATTTGTTGTATTAGGATAAATATTTATGATATTATAGTAAATAGGTAGCTATATAAGAAGCACGGAGAGATGCTAAGGATGTCGAATTAGAGAAATGAATGATGAGTGCCACTTGTTATACTATTTATCATCCTAACTGATCGACATGAATTTCCTGTTATGATATAATAAAGTCTACTTTACCGTTAACTGTTATTGGAAATTTGTATGAAGAAGAT
>NW_002060968.1:638856-641134 GCF_000150275.1 Trichoplax adhaerens
ATAAGTTAATTATTTGTGTATTGCAGCTACAAGTCCGATAGGACCAGATCCGTCTGGAAATATAACGCTTGAAAATGACGTAATTGTACCGATAGGAGATATTAACAAAGCTGAATACTTTGGGGAAACAAATCAGTATCCTGACACACTTTAATTAATTTACGTAATAGATAAAAGACAATTATTATGCATTACAAATTGTCATTTTCCTTGATGATATTATTAATAGATATGTAGTATACAATCCTGGCCAGGTAAAGCTCAATTATGTTGTACAAGTAAAATTCGATTGGGTCGATATTTTAGAAGATTGAATGTAGTTGTAGACGGCTTAATCAATAGACTAAATATTACAATTACTGTTGTAATATCATGATCAGTTTAAAAAATTATAAGTACACTGTAATGACCATTTATAGTACTTTGATAGGATTTTAGGTATTTAGTTTATACATACTAAACTATAAGAAAAATCTTCGACTTTGGGAATTGAGTAAGTCTTTTATACAACACTATTAGTATCGTAAAGCGCAAGTCTTACAATTTATTAATCTATATGGACTAAAGTAGAAGTACTTTTCTAGCACAGCATACTTACACACTTCGAAAATCCTTATCTAGTCAGTTATAAAGCATATTTTTTTAAATACAGTAAAAAATTATTATCAATATATTTGATAATCCAGATGTAATGCACTTAAAGCTATGCCTAGATACAATATGGTAGACAAATAAGATGGAAATAGTAGAAAAACGTAGGAAAATATATTTGTAGGCATGTTTACCGGTGAATTTATGAGCTTTAAATTAATGATAGCAATAAAGAAAATAACTTTCTTCGTAGCTATTTTTTCGAAAGTGAGTGAGGTCTTTGATAAAATAAAAAATTTGTTAAATAAATCTAAAGCTTCTTTTAGCTGTGACTCTTTCTTTATATTTTAATTGTCCGAAGTTTTTTTTGTTGCGAAGCTGGGGTGGTGACAGCTCTGTGATCGATTTTTCTCTAAACTTAAATAATTATTAGATTCATGTATCTGAAGTAAATTATTCTTGGCCGGAATTTTAGGAAGTACGATATTTTATGCCTGTAGTCGTGAAGATTCGTAACCGAGATAGTTTTTACGATGAGGAAGTTCAAATCAGTACTGCATAGTGTAATATGAAAAAGAAGTAATTATATCGTTTTCTAAGATATATTAAAGCGACAGTACAGAGAAAGCTGTCTATCGTTATTAAATTAACCGTAACATAGCTTAACTTAAGGTAAATTTCACTTTGTTTATTAGAAAAATATTGCAGAATTGCTTAATGAAAGAGATTTAGACACTTCATCATTCGCAGATATCAAAGGAACAGAAAATGCCAAAACAGGATAGCTGTTTATAAACTGCGTATGAGTGTGCTATTGGTAGCAACGATGTAGGTTTTAAATGTCTAGCATTAATTCTTGTACGGGAATAACTCTACAGTATTTGGAGGAACTGAAATAACAAGTCGTTTTGTAATATTGATAACTCTAGACTACCAGGCTGATAAACTACCTACAATGATTATGATAAATTTTACACGATAGAGCTGGTATTAAATCTGAATTACCATTTAATATTACATTAATTATTTAGATGTAGAGTTATGAACTATCGCAGTTACAGACAGGTATACTCTGAATAAAAAATATTTAGTAGATTTTCAGCTGATAATTAATTAATTAAGGGCAACAATTTGACTAACGTTACAAAGGAAGGAAGGGCGTCCTCTACCGGTTGCCTAGTAGCTACGCTACATTGCTGGATATTCAATGGGGCATATTATTATCATATCGAGTTGCTACTATAATTATGGCCATCAGGAAGCATCCAGCAGATTTTAGATAATTCATGACTACGAATTATTCTTTTGACTATAGTATATAAGAAAAGGCAATAGTATGAGGTACAGCTAAGATATAAATAAGAATGTAACTGATCAATAGTCTTTAAACAAACTGAACTGAACTGAACAGTTTGCACATAAAAAACTGCCACCTTACGTCAGTAATAAGATAGGATGATTAGTGCAAGAGCGATTAATTATATACTTATAACGTATTGCAGGTAAAACGCTATTAATAATCTATAAACCAAGAGGATAATCCTATACTTATTTGGTTTCCTAAGCAGCTTACTTGCTATTATTTTATATCTCTGCATCGGTGATTGGAACAGATCATAACAAAATGGAACATGGAGGAAAACAACGAGTCAGTCACTGTGAAGATCACGAGGAAGTGTTTAAAGCC